>NC_087353.1:4054609-4357639 GCF_030014295.1 Loxodonta africana
GTTGGGTTAAATATGTTGATAATTGTGTGTGAGGTTACAAGCCCAACCCGAATCTAATATCAATTGCAATATAACCAATCGAATGGTTTATTTTATTTGAAACTGTATTGCTCTGTCATGTGTTTTATAGGGAGCTCTGGTGGCAGGGTGGTTAAGCACTCATCTACTACCTGAGAGGTCAGCACTTTGAACTCACCAACAGTTCCATGGGAGAAAAGACCTGGCGATCTGTTCCCATAAAGATTACAGCCTAGGAAACCCTATGGGGTGGTTCTACTCTGTCAAACAGAGTTCTTATGAGTCAGAAATTGACTTGAGGGCACAAAACAATAAAAACAACATGTGTCTTACATTGGTTATTGGACTTGTTAGGATATTCAGGTTCTTAGTCCCAATTTTACCACTAAGCTTCTCTGATACCTTATCCCTATCACTTCGTCCCTGGTCTTCCATCTAGCAATAATAATGTAAAAATATTAAATTATTAATCTCACCTGGATAGGTTTCTTCAAATTAAGCATTCCCTCCATCATCTGGTACCCCTACTTTCCCATCACTTTCCTTTCAGGGCCTGTCATCCTGAGAAAAAAATGGTGATGGATGTGTGCCATACCCTTCAATGAATTTGATTTGAAACATAGTGGGGAACTGAAAAAGACAATTTCTCAGTGTAATTCCGTATACATGGAAAAATAGTAACCTTTTTTTATTAGAATGTCACTCATAGCCATTTGAAAATATATCTGTATTATATTCACTACTTTTTTTTTTCTTTGAAATTGCTAGTATTCTATTTGCTCAAAAAATAGTTCTCAGTTCATATTAACTCTGGTGGATCTCTGCTACATTGACTGATGTACTACTTGCTTTTCAAATTTCACATAAAAACTTAGCCGTACTCTTTCATTTTTAAATTTAATTTTGACACTTTCTGTTTTTCTTTTAATGTAAGAACTATATTGAAATTAAAACAAGTAAACTTAATTTCTCTGGTTTACCTTTCAACACAAATACAGCCAGCAATGAATTTGGCCTAAGGCATATCTTCCATTAAAGTAAGCTGTTAGGCCAGAGGGTGAGATTGGTCATTTACATTTTTCCAAAAAACATTTATAGTGTTGAAGCCTAAGATTAATAGATGCTTTAGACTCCATTTTGCATTTCCAATTTCAAACCGAATTCTCAACACACAAGCTAACTTCCATAATTTTTCTACAACCATACAAAAGATCCTTAACATAAAACCTAATCAACGTTTTCCTAATCATTAATTAATTAATTTAATGCATGAATAAAGTAAAAAATATATCGTGTTTAAGAATTTATTGTAAAAATGCTTTTGAGAACTAAAGATGGAATTTAGGATTAGATTATTCAATTGAAAAATAATTGAAGTTTTCTGAAACTCTCTCATCAAACAGCAGTCTGGAATCTAATAGATAAGAAATCTACAAAGTTATTATGAGAGGTACACTGTCCAAAGACCCAGAAACCAGAACTCTAAAGGCCATGCTATTAGCTACTATACTAAACTCTCTTTCATATTATGTATTGCTATTAGCCTTTACCTTATAGCCACGCAACATAGAAGAAATGAGAATGTGCAGAGAGATGGTTTAATTTCTACTTTTGAACAGTGAGAGAAGGAGCCTGGGATTGAAATTTGTTGTATTCCTCGTCGTAAAGGCGATTTTCATTAGAAACTGGGTATTGCCTTGACTTCTGAATGGAAACAAGGATGTGGAACATATATTGCTCCCAGTACACGATCAGAGGATAGGGAGAGCAGAAAGAAACTAGGGCAAGTTAATGAGGTGGCTGTCAACGGCGAACGACCTAGCTGGTTTCCCTGGAGCAGCAACCTAAGGTTGGATGCTTTGTTAAATTCTGCAATTTGAGGCATACCAAAGGAAAACTAATCAAAATAGAGACTGAAGATTAAGTAAAATTGCTCAAATAATTAATAAGCCAGTTTCTAAAAATGGTATTTTAATATGTTTTGTTAATCAAGTTATCTACAGAGAATATGGCAATACAGTTAAAGAGGCTTACTAAGCTCAAGAAAGTTTGAAAGAGAATAATTTATTTTAAGTGTAAATCATAGGGACTAGTGTATTCTTGGCAAGTCCCTGCATGGCACAAACGGTTAAACACTCAGCTGCCAGCCAAATTGTTGTCAGCTTGAACCCAAGTAGAGGCACCTCAGCAGACAGGCCTGGCGATCTGCTTCCAAGTCACAAATTTGGAAACCCTATGGAGCAGATTTATTCTGCACACATGGGGTCCTCATGAGTTGAAAGAAACTCAATGGCAACTAACAATAACAACAATGTATTCTTATCTGTATTTATATGTTAACTTCAGTGCCTTTATAGCAGACTGCTCTGAGAATAAGGAGCGTATGTACAGTAAAAAGAAGAGGGTTAATTCACTCAATAATACAAATGTTGCTTGCTGAGAACTAAGATTTACAGCCAGTTCTCTCCAAAACAATAGGAATTTATTTGCAGTTCATATCATCAAGACACTCATGAATGTAAGCCGGAGCCATAAGTTCCTTGCACATTCGCAGTGTAACTGTGTGACCTTGAGCATATTACCGATAATTATATTAATTTCTTCTGTTATCCTCCACAAGTGCACAAATGTAACCCTTAGAACATATTTACTGTTCCCACTTAAACTTTTGTACACTCCACCAAATATTTACGATACCAGGATTTTTAGTTTTCTCCAACTGATAAAATTTAGTTTGATGTCAGGTGTCAGCACCTGACAATCAAGTCAAAGTCTTGGACCAATGGGGGTGAGATGTTAAGGTGAGGTGTAGACCTTCACACTGAGCCTGTTAGCAATTTCTCTCTGATGTATTACCCTATGCTTAACATCATGTCATAAACCAAGTCTGAAAAGCGGTTTCAGCAGCTTCTGATTTGGTCTGACATGTCTTCACACCGTTAGCTTCATCGGTCATTTCATATGCTTCCAAGACAGTTTAAGTAATTTGACTCCTTTGCACCTTGACAGCTGACATCTGCCAGTCATACAAGCCTCAGTCCACAAGATTTCTAGACACAAATTATGCACAAAATAGAAGGAATACAGGCTGAAAAGCTGTTTGCCTATTTGATCGGGCACTAATTAACTATTCTGGTGGGTGACTTGCTCTCCATATGGCAAAACCACATATTGCAACAATGATGGGAAATATTTCAAAGCTCTCTCTGTCCTGTCCAAGTGAATCAAATTATCCCTGCCCTAATTATTCTCCCAGTGGATTGATACAGATCGATCTTCCAATGGAGCCTCCGAAATAAATAGGAGGCAAGACTATAAGTAGGTGCTGTTCCTGCCTGCATTTCTGTATAGGATTGAAAAAAAGGGCATTAGCAGATTTAGAGTATTTGTGTACCTAATCCAATTTAAGGATGAATTTAGTTTTCCAGTAGGAGCCCATGGAATTTTCGTCATTGTCAAGCATTTTTACCACCTGATATTTTAAGAGTGGTGAACTAGGTAGAAAAAAAAGAATGGGGAGGAGCCTGAGACTAAGCATTTTAATACACTTTCCAGGTAATCGTAATGCAATATACAGTTCAAGAATAATTGCCGTTAATATAGGCATTTTTCTCTTCTGCGCACCTGTCATGGGGAAGAGAAATCATCAAGGAAAATTCCAGTCCATAATTTAGTAGCCGTTTGGTGTAAAACTCACATGTCCTAAATCCTCATCCTCGAGTCTTGGTAAAACTCAGAAAACATTCCATTTCTCAGCCCACAAGGACAGGAGTACAGTTGGGTCTCATTGTTAATGCAACAATAACTGCTCCCCCACCAATGATCCCGCCTCCTTTTTTTTTTTTTTTTAAATCTCCATTCAGATCTTACTTGTGAGAGCCAAACCCATACTGGTAATTCCTTTGTGTATTTGCCGAATTAAGCCATATAAGGAAAGCTGGGACAAAAAAGGAAGCTTGGTTTTGCACATGTTGTCATGTGGGCCGCTGGTCATCCATGGAGCTTCCTTCCTAGGAGAGGAATTTCTCAATGCCTTCCACTCATACTGCCTTAGAGGCTCCCTCTACTCTAACCATAAAAAGTGGTACTTTTGGGGGGCCTGCCTCCTAAGAGGAACATAACCACAAATACGAACACCATGGTTTCCTTAGCATTGGTCCAAGGACAAGCCTTGCTCCTGATGAAACTATCACATGGGAGAACTAGTTTTTGGTCTCCTGTGTTTGACATGGAAACCCTCGTGGCAGTGGTTAAGTGCTACGGCTGCTAAGCAAAAGGCTGGCAGTTTGAATCTACCAGGTGCTCCTTGGACACCCTGTGGGACAGTTCTACTCCGTCCTATAAGGTTGCTATGAGTCGGAATCGACTCGATGGCAATGGGTTTGGTTTTTGTTTTTTTGTGTGTGTTTGACATGCAACGCCAAGTGTGAGAATGAGCCCTACGCAGTTATTTTCCAGGTTATATAAATAATCAATCTGTCATGTTTATTAGATTTTCGCTCAGTAGGTTATTCCTGCTATTTCGGAGGTTTTGGTTACAATTTTATTGTGGACGCAGTTCACTACAGATCCTTAAAAATATCTGCCAGTACTCCATAAATGTGTTTGTGTGGATCCAAAATAGCTAGAGACTTTGCTCTACAAACTCAGGGCTGTTTTGTAAATCATAGGATATTATTCTATAGCACTAAAAGGGACCTTAAAAATCCTTTATTCTACACTGTATGTTCCTCTTATTATAGAGAAGAAATCAGATGCAAAGATTGGCCAAGGGACTTGCCTTCAGCCTTTGTGACCCAGGACTTGCAGCCGCTGCCTGAGGATTAGTAGCACAACCCCTTTCTGAGCCAAAAATATCTGGAAAGAGGGCAGCCTCCATAGCAGCTGCGTCATTCATTGGCGTGGTGGGTCAGAGCGTGAGATAATCGGGGCTCTTTCTTCTCCTCTGCACCTGGAAGAGCACATTGCTAATCCCTTCGCAGATGCCACAGGCTTTCTGGCTAATAGAGTGCCATTCAGATTGACCGGAGCGTGTCCCGCACACCACAGCAGACTGTCTCACTCTGGGACTGTTTCTAAAGGGGACAGACTTCAATCAGAGGCTGGCTTGATTTACATTTCCCTTCAGTGTCCGTGGGATAATTGTCATTTTTATCTGCATTGGCCATGTAACAGAAATTCCTTTAGACCCATGTATTGAAGCATTAGCACTTGCAGGGGGAAAAAGTGACTCCTGTGTTACATACTGTCCTAAATATTACATGGGAACAAAAGTATTTAAGCTATCTTCAGCATTTTTATAACATAAAGACTTAACCATGAAAATTAATTTTAGCCTTTACATCAAAGAAACGTACGATTAAGAAATAATTGAAGGAAATTAGCCTTGCGTTGTTAAAATTGCTATGGTAGCCGATAAATTTGTAAGCTTGACAGTATTTGAAGTATAATGACCCAAAGCAATAAGGAGAGTTCATCAAGGGAGTGGGATCTCATGATATGCCTCAGATATTAATAATTTCCATTTTATGAACATTCTCAGATGGTGAAGATTTTGCCCTTGTTTTGTGACACGCTTTGTTTATAATTTATAGCTGCATCTAAATGATACACAAAATGTTTTATTTTCCAGTGGTGAACTGTTCAGATCCAGGCTTTGTGGAAAACGCCATTCGTCAGGGGCAACAGAATTTCCCCGAGAGTTTTGAATACGGAATCAGTATCATGTATCACTGCAAGAAGGGGTTTTACTTGTTGGGGTCATCTGCCTTAACCTGCATGGCAAATGGCTTATGGGATCGTTCTTTACCCAAGTGTTTGGGTAAGTGTGGATCATTTTGGATTTTTGTGCCATAAAACCCTATAACAACATCGCCGATGAAACCATCTGTTTTCATGTATTCAAAAAGCTAAATATTTTTTATTCTCTCGTCCCCTCCCACTGCAAATTTTATTAGTCCCTGAAATACCTTTAGATAGATTGGCCAGAAAACAAGAGCTCCAACTCAGTTGGTGTAAGTTTGGAGGGAAGGGAGGAGAAGCACTGGGATGCTCACATATCTGGGGGAATGTGGGGGGCCTGGCCTCAGAGTCAAATGGACCGATGTTATTGGACACCACTTAGAGTCATTCTTTCTTTCATCTCTCCTTATTACTGCTGGTCTACCTTATTCAGTCTAGCACATAGGCTTCTTCCACACAGTTCAAACAGGGCTGCCGTTGACCTAACGCCAAACATCTCCCAGGTTCACTCTTTCTGGTCCCAAGTTCAGAAATATTGGCAGGGGGCTCTGATAGGCCCAGCTTAAATAGAGTCTCCAGCCATAGACCTAGCATCCGTGGCTAGAAGGGTGGAGTATTCTGAGTGACCTAAAGGGAGTCTCATGAGCAGTCTTGTGCCAGTCAATCACTATAGACTATGATTAAAAAAAGATAGTGTCTTGATAATAATTTCCTTTTCAAACATACAGTTAAATCAGCGGAGGACACATTATTCAAAAGAGGACCAAATTATACGTTAATATGGTCCTCCTCAATGCTTTATTATCAGTATATTTTATACCATGTAGATTATTAACAAGAATACATTATTTTACTCAAATACCTAAAATCTTACTTTCTTTGTCTCAAAAAAGAAATTGTCTTTTAGCTCAAAAAGAATCACCCTTTTAAAATATAGCCAGAAAATGTTGGGAAAAGTGTACTCTCTTTGTCTTTGTAAAGCCAGGCTGAGATAAAGCAATTTTTTTTTAAATCAAATCTTATCTTTTACTGTACATTTGATGTGCATAAAAACAGAGGAGAATGACATTAGCATTGTAATTGAATTTATTTTTTAAAAAATCCATTTTTTCCTATTGTAATTTCCAATGTTAATTTAACATTGTTACGTACACTTTCATTAACCCTGGAGAATTTTTTTTCCTGCTGGTGAGTTGCCTTCATACCTGCCGATCTATATTGAGACTTGTCTTAAATTCTAACTACAGAACTGCAATAAATTTTCATGGAGAAAGAAAGTGATAACTTCCAAAAACTAATGCTAAGCTTATGTGACAAAGAAAATTCATTCATAAATGTATTACAGCCTTCATCAAATCATATCTGAATTCTGGTTTTCTATGCCTCCCCACTTGGGATTTTTTTCACATAAATTAGGTTTTTTTGTTTGTTTTTCAAAACATGTCTTTTAAATGTGAGACTTCCATTAGTTTTTGCAGTGGTGCTAATTTAACTTGTTTCACAGTTCCCAGGAATCGGGTTTTAACTGACTCTCATTTTCCTAGGTGGCTAGTTCCCACCAGTCATTGCCATTAATAATTGGAATTACCATGAATGTGGGACTAGAAAGATCTCAGAGGAGTATTTTGATTTTACATCCACTATCAGCTAAGCTTCATCTCTATTTTTACTTTTATATCGTTTCACTGATTTTTTAATTTCTCCTTTTATTTCACCTGGAAATGGTCATTCGTCAACCTTTTCACTGAGTCAAGTCCAGTGGACTTCTTTTTAGGACTCTATATAGACACAATCTTGTTCTCCAAGATAGGAATGGATGTCAGTATAAAAAGACAGTAAGAGCTTATGTGACTCAGGGGGTGGGTAATGCCATTCAGCCTTTTAAATCAGACTCTCTGGTTGATAATCACTTCTGGGTTGCTAGTGACCAAATGGAATTACTCTAGGATGTTGAATCAGTGGCCTTTGAGTAGTTCCTTGGTACTCTCAGTCTAGTTAGCTGTTTGCACGTAGCACAAAAATATATCCATTGTTAAACCTAGTTTAGGACCTTATGAACAGGGAGAGAGAAATCTTCACTATCCCGTGTTAATCGGGTTCTGGAATTTGTCTTTTTGAAGGATAATTTCTAAATAGATTGTGGGCCTGATTTATTATACTTTTCATGAAATAAATGGAAATGCTAAAATTATACAATAACTGAAGGAAAAACTTAACCAGTGGTTTATTATTATTTTACTTAAAAATTAGTCTACCAACTATTTGAAGAAAAGTTGTTTCAATAGTCTTCCTAGATGTATAAACTCAAAGAGTAAGCACATTTGACAAAGTCTTGGCCCCTCGTAAAGTGTAAGATTCTAATATTAACTGAAGAAAGAATGGGAACAGTTTGGATGGATCCATAAATTACTTTTGCAGATATTCTTATACTATTGCCCATTTGGTATATACTTAAGGGTAAATGGAAAAAAAAAAATTGGCAGTATTGCTTTCTCTTTGAAAACTTAAATGTAAATTTCTACCTTAAGCAAAACTACCTTAAGGTCCAACATGTCTACATGGACAGAATCTTTCCTTATCTTCAGCATTACCTGACTATTCAGGGAGGGGAATGTATTCTTCTGGAAATTGATATTGCTCATCTCCAGGCACCTATAGGGATGTGTCAGTGTATTTCTGTGTTTTTCATTCATAGGTAATTTTGTATGAGTGTCTGTGTGTGAGACTCACCAATGCAAAGCAGTTCAACAGGAATGATGTACTCATCTTTCACTTTTTTCCCCTTAAGCAATATCATGTGGACATCCAGGGGTTCCTGCCAATGCTATCCTAACTGGAGAGCTGTTCACATACGGAACCGTAGTTCACTACTCATGCAAAGGAAGCCGGAGTCTTATAGGCAACAACACTAGAGTTTGCCAAGAAGACAGTCACTGGAGTGGAACACTGCCCCACTGTACAGGTAGAGGAACTATACAGTTATTTGAAATGTATAAATATGTTTATTTGACTTATTCCATTTCCAGCCAAATATGCCATTATTACATATTATCATTATCATTTTCATCATCAAACACCCATCAGTTTAAATTGTCTTCTCAAGGAATCTTGGGAGTTTGTTTATACCCTAGCCACAAAGTTGGCTTACCTTGGCTTCAGTGTGTCCCTATTTGCTCTGTGTTCGTCTACCAGACATCCTCTCAATTCTTTCACATGATTTCTGTCTCTTTAAAGAAATAATCACATTTATCACCTTTGGAAAAAAAAATAGTATTGATTCTTCCATGATTTTTTTAAATAAATGAAATCCAGTTATCCAACAATTCCAGACATAATTGAGAAGTATTAGATTGAGAAATCATTAGATTTTTTATATCCTCAATATACCTTAACCCTTATCTTCCTTTTGCTATCCATACCTACCTTTCTAGTAAACATTTCTTGTGTTCATCATCCCCAGTGCTTTGTTTATTTATTTACAAAAGAATATCCTTTATTCTCATAACCACATTTAAATAGTTTATTTTGATTTTGGAGGAAATATTGAAATTGTCAAGGATCTCATTTTACTTGGATCTATAATCAATGCCCACAGAAGCAGCAGTCAAGAAATTAAATGACATATTGCATTGGGCACATTTACTGCAAAAGACCTCTTTAAAGTATTAAAAAGGAAAGATGTCACTTTGAGGACTAAAGTGTACTTGATCCAGCCACAGTATATTCAGTTGCCTCATATGCATGTGAAAGCTGGACAGTGAATAAGGAAGACTGAGAAGAACTGACATATTTGAATTATGGTGTTAGCAATTAATACTGAATATTCTATGACTGCCAAAAGAACAAACAAATCTGTCTTGGAAGAAGCACAGCCAGAGTGCTCCTTAGAAGCTAGGATGACAAGACTTCATCTTACATACTTTGGACATGTTATCAGGAGGAATCAGTCTCGGGAGAAGGACATCATGCTTGGTATAAAGTAGAGGGTTAGGGAAAAAGAGGAAGACCCTCAATGAGATGGATTGGCACAGTGGCTACAACAATGGGCTAAAACATAGCAACGATTGTGAGGATGGTGCAGGACCAGGCAGTCATTCGTTCTGTTGTACATAGGGTCACTATAAGTCAGAACTGACTCAAGGACACCTAACAAAAACAACAACATGTTGGTTTTAATTATGCATGAGCAATTTCTTGAGTTCTTCCAAATTTGTGCTATAACAGAAGATCTTTTGTATAAGAATGTCAGAAGGTATTATTCAGCCATAAAGAGAAATGAAGTTCTATATGGGCTACAACATAGATGAACCTTGAAAACATTAAACTAAGATAAGTCAGACTCAAAAGGACGAATGGTGGATGATTCCACTTAACATGAAATATCTCGACTAGGAAATGCATAGAGAAAAGTTCATCAGAGGGTACCAGAAGATGGGGAGAGGGGAGGGTGGGGAGTTATTTCTCAACAGGTCCTAGGTTTCTGTTTGGGGGGATAAAATCTGGGGGCAGTAGATAGTGGTGATCATTGTGCAGCATGATGACTGTGATCAATGTTACTGAACTGTACACTCAAGACTGGTCAAAACAGCAAACTTTTTGTTGTATATATTTTACCACAATAAAAAAAAAAGACTTAAAAAAAAAATGCCCGAAGGCTGTAGAGCCTTATTCCATGTATATATACATTTAAATAACTTTTAAACATAACAATTCTAATTTAAACAAGTCTAACAAAGTTGTATACTGTTATGTGTGTTTATGTTCAATAGGAAATAATCCTGGATTTTGTGGTGATCCAGGGACCCCAGCACATGGCTCCAGGCTTGGGGATGAATTTAAGACAAAGAGCCTTCTCCGTTTTTCCTGTGAAATGGGCTACCAGCTGAGGGGCTCTCCTGAGCGAACATGTTTGCTTAATGGTTCATGGTCAGGACTGCAGCCTGTGTGTGAAGGTAAGTGCATTCCCTTAAAAAAAAAAAAAATTCAAGATTTAAAGTCAAGACCATAGAATTTATTCTAAATTATTCCTTAGAAATCCTAGAGATTTAGACTATTTGGTCAAGTAAAAAAAAAATATATATATATATATATTCAAAATATATAAGTCTAAAACTAACTAACTAGAGCATCATTGAAAATCATTCCTGGGTATATGGAGATATCTTGGCTGTTCTAAAAGACCATATGACTCTTGTCCTTAGCCTTTGAACATTTACAACCTGATTTTTTCCTTAATCTTTTCCTGATAATGATCTACGTGTGATTTCGTACAAAGTTTTATGATTCCTGACACCAAATAAATTAGGTTAGGGAGCAGTGTAAAAGACTTACAGGACATTCTTCAGGGTGGTGTCTTCATGCCTTAAACCCTTGATGACAAATAGGTTTTAATTCACTTGTCACTTCTGATTGACCAGTGGCCATCGGGCAGAGCACGATATTGCAGAGGGGTCTGAGGTTGCATTCTCTATGCTATTTGAGTTTAAACATACTTGAGTGTAATATATGAGAGACATAGAAAACGGAAGGACACCCCCCATCATAACAGTAAAGATGCCGTGGATACATTATGAAAAACTAGTAGCTCATTGGCTGTGAATTTGCAACTTTCTAATATTTTATATATGTCATATAAATAGAAAATCACATATGAATGATCTGTTATATATATATATATAAGCTACATAAAATAAAATTTTAATCCTTTCCTATTTATTGCCTCTTGACCATCAAGTTAATATAAATCTTAACACTAGGCCCTCAATAATTGTAATAGGGGATGGGTATGGATAAGTTAGTGACTGAAGACTTGTGTAGATTTCCTAGAGGTAATCAGAGTGCAGACTTTATCACACACCGAGAGAACTGAGATGCTAGATTATCTGGAACGGTACGTCCTGTATTGTTTACCTCAAGCACTTCGGTTTGGCAAATTAAAAAGGTGGAAAGAATTAAAACAGTTGAGAAAGGGCAATGTTTTTCCGTGGAAATCCTATACCTTTTAGGCTGTAATAATACACCACCATGCATTCTATTTCCACAAAGTATAAATAAATTCATTTATTTCAATAAGGGAGCTTAATTGGATTCCACTTCATAATATACTCAATTTAGACAATACAAAGTATTTTTAAACAGCATTTAGTTTTTGTAAAGAAAGAAATTAAAGAGTTTCTGGCAAAATGCTCAGCAACTTGACTGTTAAAAGCTATGTAGAGAAAAAAAGATAACGTTGCTAAAATGTTGCCAAAATTCTAAAAATATTTCTCAGATATGACATGTCTCACAAAATTGACTCCCTCCAAAACTGCATTGTTCAATCACAGAAATGATGGGAAGCTGAGAAATCCAAACCACATTGTACCCACTAAAGGAACAAATGATGGGCAGGCTAAACATACACACGAGCAAAAATTTGAAACATGTTTTTGGAGAATTTGTAAATATCGTGTTCCTCACTTGCTATGATAGGTATAAATCTTTGGGCAGATGTTATCTGTGTAGGAAAAAAATGTAATACCAATATCATTTACATTTCAAAAAAAGATTTTCCATGACTTCATATGTTCTGTCCAGCATCTCTCACCTCATCTGAATTTATTAAAAACATTAGATCCTGATGGGAAATTTCAATACATTGTAGAAATGAGGAGGAGTTAATAAATCACAAAAGAAAAATCTTTTAAATATCAAAGGGTATTTATACTTATCCTATTTATACTTATATATCCATCACTTTAAATCATGTTTAACCCAGTGCCGTTGAATCGATTCCGACTCACAGCGACCCTACAGGACAGGGTAGAACTGCCCCAGAGAGTTTCCAAGGAGCGCCTGGCGGATTCGAACTGCTGACCTTTTGTTCATCTGGTACTAATTGCATTAAAAAAATAAATAAATAAATAAGTAACTCTTAATCCTCTTTCTGCTGAAATTATAATAAAGCCAACATCTTACTCAAGCAGTAGATATGTGAAGATGATGATAGAAATAACTAGCAATAGCATCAGTTGTTATGTATCTTTTAACTACTACTAATATAAAAAAAAAAAAAAAACCTAATATACCACGTGTTAAACTAGACATTTTACATATGGGTAGTCCCCGAATTACTAGGGGGTTCTCTTCCAATGACTCTGTCATCAGTGGGTTCTGGCGTAAGTTGAATACCTTTTTTTTTTTTTTTTTTTCAGTTTTCATTATTAGTTATTGCCTTTTATTATCACTATCTCTTAAAATTCAATCTTTCTTTGCCTTTGGGGGTTGTAAATGTTACATGTGAAACTACAGATATACTTTTATACATGCATATGTAAAAAATAACACAAATCATAAAAATTCACTCCAACAATGAAGACGAGATGGACAATGTTGGCATTTTGTCAGTAGCAGTAATAACTCCACCTGTGGAAGAAGGTTGTGTATCATCTGAATTATCCCTGGGAATGGGGATGGCGTTTCTTGTCAGAAAATCAGTGAGAGCTGTCCGTATGATCCTTTTCTTTTTGTCTTCATGTATTTTGAGGTAACATCTCACTGCTTCCCGAGTCTGCCTTTCGACTTTAGCAAACCGATCAGCATTGGGTCCATGTTTTCAAGCAACCGAAGCCCCTGATTTAGTTTAGAAAAAACCTCAGCTAGTCCTTTTACTGTAAAAATTTTTGGCTTACATCCGTGAATTAACATCAGAGAGTGATAAAATCAGAAATCACATGCTGCAGCCTTGTATGCAATGCATTTACTAGTGAAAAGATGTACCAAAAAAAAAAAAAGGTTGTAAGTGGGGTTCCTTGTAACGAGAATAAGTTGCAAGTCAGGGACTACCTATAGGATGTCTAATCTTAGGAAGCACTGGGTGGATCAGTGGTGGAATTCTCACCTTCCATGAGGGAGACAGGGGTTCGATTCCCAGTCAACGCCCCTCATGTACAACCACCACTCACCCGTTAGCAGAGGCCTGCTTGTTGCTGTGATGATGAACAGGCTGCAGCAGAGCTTCCAGACTGACATGCACCAGGAAAAAAGGCCTGGCAATCTAATCTAGTCCAAAAATCAGCCAATGAAAATCCCCCAATGTCCCACAAGGAGTCCAAGCCAGCACTGAGGTGGGGATGGCCAGGACCAGGCAGCACCTTGTTCTGTCGTGCATGAGGTTGACCTGAGTTCCCTTCTAGTGACTCTTCATTTAATTTCTTTTTTAGTTTTACTCTTAGTTCTCTAGTATCCTGTGACATTATGGAATTGATATAAAACAGACATGTGGACACTGCCTTATAATTTTCATTTTCATAGTCATAAATCACCATAAGTGAAATGTTCCCAATTAGCCAAAAGTGAAATGAAAAATTTACCGTGAATTTTGCTTTACTGAATATAATATTTGCGAGAACTTTCCCAGTATTGGGATGGCATTACTATGATGGAGATTAATTTCCTAAAAATAAATTTGTTTATAAATTAATTTGAAAATTTTTCAATCAATTCATTAGTGTTAGCATTGGTTCTTCATAGGTGACTTTTGATAACTACTACATAGATTTTAATGATAAATATAATTTGAATAAAATATAATGACATGGGATATCCTTTGCTAGTTCGTTAAATTAAGAATTGGATCACATATAATCCTATTCTGTGATAAGCCTTCTATTAGTGCACTTAACTACTCTTACTAGATAATGAAGAAATCTTTGTTGAATGAATGAGTAATTGTCTTGAATGGCCCAAAACCTTGGCCATCTGCAAAGTTCTAATTTATATCATAGTCAGCATAGAACTTTTGGGCTTTAGAGAGCCTTAGATACCATCTGTTTCTGGATTGGTAAATATCACATCTCGAATTCAAACTAAGAAACTGCTGTAAGGCCTATATTAGAAAGGGTTATAAATCCAAACCCAGATTCATCAGGAAAGAGGGTTGTGATTGCTTAGTTATGTCTGCCAGAAACACAGGTAGAGAAGGATCAGCACATGCACTGTGTTTGCCAGACAAGATCTCGCTCTATGTGCAAGTATTCAATGTAATATGAAAGGAAATACCCTAACTTGCCATATAAAAAAAAAACGTTTATATACTATGTAAATTCTGCAGTCTCCTTTCATTCAGATTTTTAAGAAAAAATGTATCTTTGTTCTCAAGGCTAGATTTGAAAGTGAAGCAACTAAATAATAATATTTTCAAACATTTTGGCCAGTCTCAGAAATGATCTCATGATACAGTCTTGTTATTAAAATCCTGCCAAGGGTCATACTCTATATTTTTGCCTATTGTACATTATTGTGGAGGCACTAGAGAAGAAAAATAACAATATTTAAGGTAAATAAATAGTCTTGACTTAAAAAGGCCAAAAAAAAAAAAAAAGATATAGATTGAAACCATTACCTTGGTAAGTACCCAGAAGCAACTATACTTTTGTTTGCTGATTAAGGAGAACACAAGATAGATACCTGAGCATAGACGCGTTTTGCTGCTCCTTGTTACCTGAGGCCGTGGGCCTGGCAGTACAATTATCTGGAGAGAAATAGAAAGTCCACTCCTGCCAAAGACAATTAACACAGCTACAGCTAGATTTGGTAATATTGAGAAGATCATTTTACGGAACAGTTTAAAAGTTGTAGTCATTCATATTCCTGAGGCATCTTTATTTTCCAAAATGAATTCTTCTGGTGATTTAAAATATGATCTGATTTTCCTAGACTAAAAAATAGACAAAACACAGCTATTACATGAAGCAAGATGCTTTTGAGTTGCTAATGTTATATACTTGCAGCCGTTGAGTCAGTTCCAACTATAGGAACCCAATAGGACAGAGTAGAACTGCCCCACAGGGTTTCCAGGAGTGACTGGGGGATTCTAACTGCCCACCTTTTGGTTAGCAACTGAGAATGCTTAGCCATTGTGCCACCAGAATTAGAATATTTAATAATTAAATTATTAATTATAATTATTATTATAATAATTAATTCCTAATATTACATAGATTCTAAAAAAAATCATCATGATTTTATTTAAGTACTAAAAAAAGTAAAATTCCAAAGAAACATTTTTAGATTCTGAATGCTTTATATACGTACTGGTTGCCATTGAGTCCATTCCAACTCATAGCGACCCTATAGGACAGAGTGGAGCTGCCCCGTAGGGTTTCCAAGGAGCATCTGGTGGATTCTAACTGCTGACCTTTTGATTAGCAGTGGAGCTCTTAACCACTGCACCACCAGGGCTCCCTTAATGCTTTATGTCATCTTTTAATTTGTTTTAAAGTAACGTACTTTAGAAAGGATAGTATGAATATGTATTTCGTATTTGTAACTAATCAATAACATAGTGATATGAGCCATATAGAAGAACAATATGTTAAACATCTTTCATGATAATATGCCTGGTGTTTTTTTAATAAACTTTTATTAAATTGATAACATCTCTTCTTTTGAGTTTGTCCTTTAACTAATGGGTCACTCTCTTTGTGTAACATATGCTTCTGTTTCCCTAACAGCTGTGTCCTGTGGAAACCCTGGCACCCCCACCAATGGCATGATCATCAGTAGCGATGGCATACTGTTCTCCAGCTCCGTCATCTATGCTTGTTGGGAAGGTTATAAGACCTCAGGGCTGATGACTCGGCACTGCACCGCCAACGGGACCTGGACTGGCACAGCCCCTGACTGCACAAGTCAGTAACCCACTGCCATGGTAGACTGGAGGATAGGATCATGAAGCCTATTCTATCGAGACACATAAATATTTTTAAAAGCATTTTATTACTTTTTTTAGCCCCTAGGAAATACAAGAAAAATGTACATTTGATATTATGACCATACTTATTAAAGAGTTTTAGATGTTTCTCTACTTTATTACACTTGAAGTTAAGGTAAATTGTCAATTGAGTTGGGCATTGTAAAACTGAGGACAAAAAAGTCAATGTTTTCTCTCTTTTCGTAGACCGTTTAGTCTACATAAATAGCACCAGTGTTTGCTCTCTGGTCACAGCCCATGTCTCTGTCCTGGACCAGCATGGTATGATTGCACGCCATCCCTAATTAGGGACATTTGACAAGGGATAGCAGCTGGCATCAGCGTAGTCTATCACCAACAGAATAGATATAAGTGGTTCCAAACACATAGCCTCCTGACAGTGGGTCAGTGAAATTGTCAAGCAAGGGTTATTATCGTTTCAATAATTCACTGCTTAGTCACGTTGAATAGCATCTCAAAGAGAGTAATTTGAATAGAAGCCACGACTAATTCACTTCATGATAATTTTGTATTTCTGTGTTTCTTTTTTGTTGCCCACTTCCTAGTTATAAGTTGTGGTGATCCAGGCACACTGGCAAATGGCATCCAGTTTGGGACTGATTTCACCTTCAATAAGACTGTTAGCTATCAATGTAATCCTGGTTATCTTATGGAACCCGTCACTTCATCTACTATTCATTGTACAAAAGACAGTACATGGAATCAGAGCAAGCCTGTCTGCAAAGGTCTGTGTTATTACTTTTCAACTGTACTGATATGTGGAACAGCCTTTATTGAAATTTTTTTTTCTCTGTGCTAACAACTCTTATAAATATATTTGCAAATATTAAAGCACTTAATATTCATAGTACTTTTATCTCAATTTTATAGGGGGGGAGCTGACTCACAGGGAGGTTTAGTGAATGGTTCAGGATCACACAGCCAGGAAATGGAGGAGTTGGGATTAAAGTCAGACATACTACCTATAGAGCCTGTGCTTTTAATCACACTGCTTTGCTGTCTCTTGGTTAACATTTCCACCCCAGCAATTTTAAGTCTCATGGTAGACCTGATGGTGAATAAAATTATAGAACTTTAAAGTTAGACAAGGCAATCATCAAATAATGGCAGCATGTTTTTTGATACACTGGATGTGGACACTGGTAATGCCTCCCACACTTAGACTTCTTGGGGAGAGTAGCACACCCTCAAGCCAGTACAGGCGAATTGAGCAAAGCAGAGCCAGTGGGTCAGGCCCTTACAGTGACAAGGAGTAGGGGCTGGGTGAAGGTTGTTTAAGGACTGGGAATTTTCAGAGTTTGAACTTCTACTGCACCAAAGACAGATGAGTCTTTATTATTGGCTTGCTCAGATGTGGAACCCTTAAGGGGGGAAGAAGTAGGGCTGAGGCTTGGAAGCCGTCAGGAATCAAACATAAAAAGTAGAGTCTTCCTCTTTATTATACCCACCAATATTCAGTTGTCACCGAGTGGCCTCCAACTAATGACAAACCCAAATATGTTAGAGTAGAACTGTGCTTTGTAGGGTTTTCACTAGCTGACTTTTCAGGCCTTTCTTCCATGGTGCCTCTAGGTGGACTCAAATTGCCAACCTTTCAATTGCAATTTCCTCTGCCTAGAGTGCACTTGCCCCAGATCTTCACATGTAGATTCTCAAGAAATATTTGTTGAACAAATGAATAGATCAATGGAAGGAAGAATACCAAAAGCAAGACCAGTTATATGCTGGCTGTGTATGTGTGATTCTGAATGTGTTTATGTCTTTCTCACGTGACAAAGCATAAATATGCATAAAGGAAATGGATATGAACATCTCTCTCCTGCTGCCTTCTCTGCCTAAATTGTCTTTTGCAAACCTCCTCCAGTGTCAAAAATTCAGGAAGCTCTGGATTAAAAAAAAAAAAAAAAAGCAAACCCAGTGCCCTCGAGTCGATTCTGACTCATAGCGACCCTATGGGATAGAGTAGAACTGCCCCATAGAGTTTCCAAGGAGGGCCTGGCAGGTTCGAACTGCCAACCCTTTGGTTAGCAGCTGTAGCACTTAACCACTATGCCACCAGCGTTTCCAGATAAGGGGCAACAATTGGTCTCTATTTGCCTGGAGCAACAGAGGAAGAAGGAGAGTCAGGAACAGGAGGAGGAAATGGAATGTGTGGTTAACTGACTCCATGGACAACTGCCTCCTTGACCATGAGACTCGAAGGACTGGATGGTGCCTGGCTACCATTACCAAACATTTTGATCAAAGATGGTATAGAAGAATATTGATCAAAGGAGGGGATGTAGAACAGAATTTCAAATTCTCATGGAATCCAGAATTTCTGCAACTGTGGAGGCTGGATGAATTCCCAAAAGTATTACCCTAAGATACCCTACAAATCTTAAACCAAAAATACCCTCTGAAGTCTTCGTAAAATCAAACAATAGTTTAGCTTAATTAGTAAAGAAGGTCTCACTTGAACATTTTCAGGAACTATCTATATGGGATCAAATTGACAACAGCAACTCTGAAGATTAGATAAGAACCTTTAGGGTGCTGTGAATTTATGAAAAGAAGGGTGAGAATGGTTACACAGTTGAAGAATGTAATCAATGTCACTGAAACGTACATGTAGAAACTTGAATTGGTGTATAATTTTGCTGTGTACATTTTCGACAACAAAAATAAAATACGTATGTATATATAAACAGATAATTTTTTAAAAATTTAGGAAACTCTGATATTCAGGGGAGAGTATTTTTAGACAATATTTTTGCTTCCCACTGTCGCTTGCCTTAGTGTGATTGCAAAACTATGGATGTGAGGGCCAGTGGGGGAATCGTTCCTAAGGGCTACGTTCCTGCTCTGTGGCCATACGTACAAAGCAAGTATCATCTGCTAAGATGGTTAGTTATAAAACACTTGTATGTAATGTGCCACAGAATCTTCTCTAACCATTCAACTATTTTTTTTTTTTTTAAGTAGAAATCGAATGAACAGATTATGCTTTTGGCAATTATGTACTATCTTTAAATAAATAAAAATTACAGATGAACAAAGAAATGTTTACCATCTGGATGGTATAGATATCATTTGGAAGTTAAAGTGGTATACACATGTCATGTGGCCAAGTCCTGATTAGATTTGTGCTCGGTAACCATCATAAGAGGATGCATAATAAATTAAAAATATTTCTTCTTTTCATGGCCTTTTGTATATTAAGAATGTCATGTTCAGTGCTTTTACAATGGGATATGTTTTGACTTTACATTGGTTGTCCATACTTAATCTAAAGTAATTTAGAAATATTGGGGAACAGTTTTATGATTCTGATTTACTGTTGTCCTCAACGGAAACCCTGGTAGCATAGTGGTTAAGTGCTACATCTGCTAACCAGGAGGCCAGCAGATCAAATCCACCAGGCAGGCGCTCCTTGGAAACTCTATGGTGCAGTTCTACTCTGTCCCATAGGGTCACTAGGAGTCGGATACACTAGACAGCAACGGGTTTTTCTTTTTTGTCTTCCTCTCTCTCTCTCTATGTATATATGTTTATGTTTAATTAAATACAACCCTATGTCAATGTCTTTTGCAATTCAGGTTAAGTTGAAATGTGAATAATTTGAGCATTACAATTATGGGAGAAGTCCTACAATGCTTAATCTTGTTCTTTTTTTGTGAACAGCTGTCATGTGCAGTCAGCCTCCTCAAGTACAGCATGGAAAAGTGGAGGGGTCTGACTTCCATTGGGGCTCCAGCATAAGTTACAGTTGTGCTGATGGCTACCAGCTTTCTCAGTCAGCCATCCTCTCCTGTGAAGGCCGTGGGGTGTGGAAAGGAGAAATTCCTCAGTGTCTGCGTGAGTTCTACAGCAAAACAGGTTCTACTAACCGCAAGCTTGAAGTAGGACTACTGCGTGCACCCTAAATTTATAAATGGAGGAAAATAATCACATAACATTTATAGCCATATTACAATGCGTGCACCCTAAATTTATAATTTGGGGAAAATAGTGATGTATAATTTATAGCCACGTCAGAATACATAAAAACTCAAACGAGATTGCATTGCCCACAAGCAGATTCTATTTAGTTCCAGATTTGTTTAATATTTAACCCTAAAAGTTTAATTGAAACTAGTCAAACTAGTGAATAGGTATATTACACTGCCTCATCCAGGTTAACCTGATCCAGGGAAGCGTAATATTAGCGTACTTACGTTGACTCACTGTTCCACAAAGTCTTTACTTAGCCTTTGTTGGTTTCAATAGCTGTGTTCTGTGGAGACCCTGGCACTCCTGCAGAGGGGAGACTTATTGGGAAAAGCTTCACCTATAAGTCTGAAGTCTTCTTTCAGTGTAAATCTCCATTTATACTTGTGGGATCTTCAAGAAGAATCTGCCAAGCTGATGGCACATGGAGTGGCATACAACCCACGTGTATAGGTAATAATTTTAAGACTGACACAGGAATATTTTGTGATGGGGACATTTTATTTCAAAAACTGATCATTTGTGGTAATAGAGATAAACATTCCATAGAAAACGTTCTGTGGAAGGTAATATACTTTGTGTTATCACTAATCAGCTACACTGATTTGCAATCTCTTTTAAACGGTAAAAGCTAAGTTTGGAGACTCCAGAAGTCTGTTAAAATAGCTACTAGACGTTGTTCACTTGGCTCAATTTCTCCACCTCCGGTCCATTTCATTATACAGCCACAGTTTTTAGGGGAAAGATACCTTTGTTGAAGGTTCCATTACTACCATTCTCCAAAAACAGCCATCAGTACAGAAGCAGCCTAGGCCGTGGTATTTAAAAAAAAAAAAAAAAAAAAAAAATAGCCATCCCTAAATACTTGTACCTCATCCATTAGGTCTCCTTTTTAATTATACTTGTACCTCATCCATTAGGTCTCCTTCTTAGTTAACTGTGTTGTTAGCAATGGTTTAAAACAACAACAACAAAAAAAGAAGCTAGATGGAGAAATAATGTCCTGGTGATCTTAGAACACGAGAATGAAATTTACAAGAAGGAAAAGACTTCATATATGACTTAAACCTCTAATTTTTAGAATAAATCTCTACTTCAAAGAAAGGGTCCACATAAAATTTATATGTCTTCAAAGTCACACTACTAGCAACACAGAAATGACAGCCCTTAGTTTAGTATTCATTCCTTCATACCTCACTGCTGAAAACTCAGGATTTTTTGCTGGCTTTGTTTGCATGCTTTCTTAGCAGGATAGTCAGTGATCTGCGTATTTATAGTAAACAAGGATTTATAATCTTAGTTATTTTCTAGGAAATTGAAAGATATCTACTTAAAAATAAAGTTAGTATTAGAAATAATTTAATTGAACCATTTTTTAAATTATAGGGCTATTTCCTGTGATTTTATTCAAATTATTGCTACTTGATAACTATATACGAAAAATATTTTTCTTCTTTCCAATATATTAATTGCTCTTGAGTACAAATTGTAAAAGGCTATTTTGATTTTCTACTAACAGCTATAAAGCAGCAAATAATAAACCTGGACAGCTCCTTGATTGTTTAAGTTCTACATTTTTGGAAAATATCACCTGTTGGTTAACTATATGCTTCAGTTTTGAAGCATTAAATATATTTCTCATTTTGAAGTCCTGAAGAAAAATAATTCAAGATTTTTGCCGTAATGTAATGGGTAACCAAATGAGATGGCCATTGGTTGAATGCTTAAAAACCAAGAGCTCTTCCTAGATAATTATTGAAGGTGGTATATTACTAATCAATCAATATAATATGTCAGTAGAGAAAAATTCAACCAAAGAATGAAAAGTAGATGAATTTCTATCATCAGATTCCACTTTATTCTGTTTTTATATAATTTATTTGATTTTGTTGTTATTGTTGAGAATATACACAGCAAAAACAAACACCAATTCAACAGTTTCTACATGTACAGTTTAGTGACATTAACGACATTCTTCAAATTGTGCAGCCACTCTCATCCTCCTTTTTTGAGTTGTTCCTTCCCCAGTAACAAACTCACTGCCTCCTGAGGTTCCTATCTAGTCTTTTGAGTAGCTGTTGTCACTCCACTTCTTATATAAAAAATAACATACAGAGCAATGTAAAGGCTGATAAAGCATGGAAGACTAATAACTAAAGAAGATAAAAACAGAAATTTCATTTAATTTTTGACTTTCATGAAAAACATCTTGCACATTTGTCAAAGCGAAATTTCCTCAATTGTTTAAAACATTTTAGGAAAGTGTTAAATTTTCTATAATAACTGTATCTGGTGCCTGTTTTTATTGTGAATTTCAGATCCTGCACATAATACCTGCCCAGACCCTGGTACCCCACATTTTGGAATACAGAACAGCTCTAGAGGATATGAGGTATTAAACTTTTATTTCATTATATTTTTCTGTCAATATAAAATGCAATTGATACTTAAACATGTGTAAGTTTTTAAGTACCACATCTTATTCATGTTATTTGCTAAAATAAAATACATACAATGAGGATTTTTGTATGTGTTCTTAATTGTCAAAAAACAGAATAACTGTGTGTCTAGGTTCATACAGTAGCAATTGCTATGTTTGTTTTCGAAAACATATATAATTTTGTATTTTTTGTCTGCTGAACTAACATGGCAATTCCTAGACAGCAGTGCTGTGTCACTGAATAGCTACAGATAAAACACCCCATTTAGTGATTTGATAGAATGCACAAATAATATTAAATTCTAGAGGAAAAAAAAAAAAAACCCAGAAGAAAGTGTACAAGCCCCTCAGGCTCAGCTTGCTTTGTGGTGTGTTCCTCATGTGGTCTGTGAAAACTGTTTGAGTTATTAGCGTACTGAGTATCCCATTTGAATGAGCATTTGACTTTTTAATAAAAAGTACATTAACGGTTCAGTTAGTACTGGAGGAATGTCTAAAAATAGAAAGTAATAAAGCTTGAAATAAAATGTATTAACCATCTAACTCAAATGACTTAATAGTTCTTTGATTATGTGACTTTGAAAACTAAAGTTAAATAAGTAATTTCAAGTTAGATATTCTGTTGATTTAGAACAAAAATAATTTTCCCTAACCACATTCCATCCTCATGAAAGGAAAACTATTCCCATGTTACTGGTTCCGACAGACAATGACTATTTCCTGGTAACTCTAACATTTTACAAAGAAAGTTCTCACCAGGACCTGGTGAGTAAATCCAGGGTCCCAAATATAGCTTTAAGCTTCAGGCAAATCCTTTCTGGCATATAGATATTTAAAAACAAATATCTAGGAATAATTGATACTATGTGTGAGTATTGATCTCACTAATTCACTGTGAAAAGTCAAAGCTTTATCACTGATCACCATTGCTTTTAGCATTTCTTAACTTGACTGCTTGCAGCTTGTATATTGTAAGTAAAAGTTCACAGTGGCTGTGGTTGAAACGTAAACCCTAGAGACGTAGTGGTTAGGTGCTACGGCCGCTAACCAAGAGGTCGGCAGTTGGAATCCACCAGGCGCTCCTTGGAAACCCTATGGGGCGGTTCTACTCTGTCCTCTAGGGTCGCTAGGAGTCGGAATCCACTCGACGGCAGTGGGTTTGGTTTTTTGGTTTGTGTGGTTGAAACACATTCCTATAAGCCATCTTAAGAAGATCATTAAAAAAGAAAAAAAAAAAAAAAAAACTGACCAAACTCATTGCCATGTAGTCAGTTCTGACTCATAGCAACCCCACAGGACAGAGAAGAACTACCGCATCGAGTTTCCAAGGCTGTAATCTTTAAGGACTCAGACTGCCACGTCTTTCCCCCTACAGGGTGACTGGAAGGTTCGAACTGCTGACCTTCCTGCTAACAGGAGAACGCTTAATCACTGTGTCACCAGGGCTCCTGTTGTTATGTTGTTGCTGTGTAGCATTGAGCTGGTTCCAAGTCACAGAGACCGTATAGGACAGAGTAGAGCTGCTCCATAGGGTTTCCAAAGAGCGACTGGTGGATTTGAACTGCCGGCCTTTTGGTTAGCAGCCGAGCTCTTAACCCCTGTGCCACCAGGGCTCCCACCAGGGCTCCTAGGGATACATAAATCTTTCATCCTCCTTATGAGGAAATAAAGTCAGACTAACACAAATAACAATTTTACCCAATAGCAAGATTCAGTAATAATTTAAAGGAAAGAGACAACCAGCACTAATAAAACATTTTTTAAAAAAGATATCTGATACCATTTGATGCAGCTCCCCCCAAAATGTTCCTTTTCTCCTTCATTATGGCACATTTTGATTTTGAATTGTAACTGGTGAGTCTTTTTTTTTTTTTTTTAGCACTATATGCTGAAACATTACCCATATAAAGTGAGTCATTTTGGGTTTGGAACACCCCTATGCTATATTTTATGTTATTTACACAGGTTAGGTGACTAGACCCCATTCTCCAGTCAGCCACATCCCATAAATTCATAAATTCCAGGTAAATTTATAGTAATCAATCTAGAGCAGCCAGGTATACCCTACTAAAAATATCATGTTGATAAGGGTATTGTGTTTTCTTCCCTCGAGTAAATGATAAAAGCTGTCTATTATCGTCACTAATTACTAATGTTAGCACGCTCACCAAGAGGTCTGATGGGGGGTTATTATCGAGCTTACAGGGGATTTGGTGGTGATCATTCATTCTCTCTGGCATCCCTGGCAGAGAGGAAACCTGTTAACCCTTTCCCATCCTTGACTCTCAACTATTGATTTGAGGTTTACATAAATTTAATTTTTATTTCTTTGTAAATTCTTTAATTTTTAGGGAGAAGTTCTAAGAAGCAGTTTTTTTTTTTTTTTTTACATTATATATCACTTTTCAGTGTGTCAACCATTTCTGCGTATCTTACTCATAGTTTTTCTTCCCAAAATCCTTTGAGGGAGGGAGGTAGGGCCTGACCAATATGAGAAAACAGATGCAGAGTAGTTAAATGATTTAAATTCTCAGAGAAAGTATTAAGATTGATATTCAAACTTTTGGACTCACTTCGATATCTTTAAGTAGCTTCATTAAAGCCTTGGGAACAGATGTGGTCCCAAGCAGAAATGTAGTGTGTGTGGTGCTAGCTTCTGGACTAGAGCACCTTTTCCACCATGCCCTGGTCTCCTGATCCGGATGTAAGTAATCATGGGAGATGCTGGAGCACCCCAACACAGGTCCATAACTCATCACTGAGACTCCCGCCTTCGAGCACTTCCAGTTGAATTAGGAAGCTAGATAAACATACAGGCAAATTTAACACATTTTAGTAAGTGACACACTTAGCATTTCATGATGAGGAAATACATAAAAGCAAGATATGATTAATTCTTGGAAGATAGGATAAAAATACACAGAGGAAAGTGAAGTCTAAGCAAAGCATCAAGAATTAAGTGGGAGGGAGCAGTAAAGATCTGAAGGAGAAGGTGTCCCAGGCATCAAGGTAACCATAAATAATCATATTTTTGAAGCACCAGAAGTAAAATGGATCTCAAGAAGGGCAAGGATTGATGAGTCCCCTAGGAGTATTAACAAAATTAATTTGCTAATGGAGCCCTGGTGGCACAGTGGTTAAGAACTTGGCTGCTACCCAAAAGATAGGCAGTTCAAATCCATTAGCCTGTCCTTGGAATCCCTATGGGGCAGTTCTACTTTGCCCTATAAGGTGACTATGAGTCTGTTTGAGTTTCTTTTTTTGTTTGTTTTTAATTTGCTAATAAATACCAATTACTTAGAATGAGTAGCAGGAAAACTAATTAAAATGAAAGAAAAAAGGACTGTTTTTTTAAGCAAATACACAGGTTCCTAAATTATCACTATTGAGTATATTTAAGGTTTTACATTATATATTGAGTAATCTATATGGCGTACAATGCTTTTACAAGCAGTTTAAGTTTATGTGTTGATTCTAACAATGACTTGATATTAAAGTGAAAAATTACTCGTGTAATTTTTGTTTGGAATCCGTTTTCAAGCATTATTAGTTTTTATTGAGTTGTTTGTTCTTTGCCTCTGAAGCTAATATTGGATCTTCCCCGTAGGTTGGAAGCACGGTGTTTTTCAAGTGCAGGAAAGGCTACCATATTCAAGGGTCAACAACTAGAACTTGCCTTGCAAATTTAACGTGGAGTGGAATCCAGACCGAGTGCATACGTAAGCATGATTTCTTCCACTACCATCAGCAATAACCTACTTATTTTGAATAAATGGGAAATTTTTGCCTTCAGGGGAAATACTGAGGAATTGTTTCACTTATGTTTGTTTTTAATTCTCTAAGTAAATAGCTCTCAGTGTTGATTTCCTAAAGCCAGCAGCATCAGCATCACCTAGAAGTTAGGTAGAAAGGAAAATTCTCAAGTCCTATCCCAGATCTAAAATATTGAAAGTCTGTGGGGCAGGAAAAGCAACAGCCTCAGGTTTAACAAGCCCCCCCCCCCGCCCCCGGGTGATTCTGAGGTGCTAAAATCTGAGAACAATTGCCCTAAACCAAAGATAAATGAATAACATTCATGGAGACAACCTATTTGTGTGTGCTATTATTCTTAGCATGGTTATGTTAGATTATTAGAGAGAGGCTAAACTGGGCCCTGTAATAAGTCAGAATGTAAACAGAAATTCTTAAAATGTCTTTCTTGCTATATTTTGAAGTATGTATGGGTGGATACACAAATAGTTATGTAAGGATCAAGTATTATTTTGTAACGTAATCATGGGAATTAGAAGAAATGTACAATAACTACTAGGTCCGTATTTTATCACCTATCAGTTTAGTGAACATAGTATCTTCATAGTGTCTTACTCTTAGTATGTTAAATTTACAGAAGTAGCTGTTGTTATTAGGTGCCATCTATTTGGCTCTGACTCAAAGTGACCCTATATATACAACAGAATGAAACACTATTTGGTCCTGTGCCATCCTCAGAATCATTGCTGTTTGAGCCCATTGTTGCAGGCACTGTGTTAATCCATCTCATTGAGGGTCTTCCTATTTTTCACTGACCCTCTACCTTACCAAGCACGAAGCCCTTCTTCAGGAACTAGGCCCTTCTGATAACGTATCCAAAGGACCTGGGACGAAGTCCTGCCATCCTCACTTACAAGGAGTACTCTGGCTGTACTTCTTCTAAGACAGAATTATTCATTCTTATGGCAGTCTATGGTATATTCAGTATTCTTCTCCAACACCATAATTGAAAGGCATCAATTCTTCAGTCTTCCTTATTCACTGTCCAGCTTTAGCATGCATATGAGGTGATTGAAAATACCATGGCTTGGGTCAGGCACACCTTAGTCTCCAAAGTGACATCTGCTCTTTTGAACATTTTAAAGAAGTCTTTTGCAGCAGATTTGCCCAATGCTTTTGGAAACTCTGTGGGGCAGTTCTACTCTGTCCTATAGGGTCGCTATGAGTTGGAATCGACTTGACGGCACTGGGTTTGGTTTTTTGTTGTTGTTGTTTTCAGCAAAATTTTACTTGTGTGTGATATTAATGATATTGTTCAATATCCTCTACATACTGTTTGATCATCATTTTTGGAATGGGCACAAATATGGGTATCTTTCAGTTGGTTGGCCAGGTAGCTGTCTTCCAAAAATTTTGTCATAGATGAGTGGATACCTCCAGCGCTGCATCCATTTGTTGAAATATCCCAATTTGTATATCATCAATTTCTAAAGCCTTGTTTTTTACCCATGCTTTCAGTGCAGCTTGGACTTCTTCCTTCAGTACCATCAGTTCTTGATCATATGCTACCTCCTGAAATTATTGAATGTCCACCAGTTCTTTTGGAACAGTGATTCTGTGTGTTCCTTCCATCTTCTTTTGATGCTTCCTGTGTTGTTCAGTGTTTTGCCTATAAGGCAAAACCAAGCCTGTTGCCGTTGAGTTGATTCCGACTCATTGCAACCCTATAGGACAGAGTAGAACTGCCCCATAGAGTCTCCAAAGAGCATCTGGTGGATTCGAACTGCCGACTTTTTGGTTAGGAGCTGTAGCACTTAACCACTAAACTGCCAGGGTTTCCATTTTGCCTATAGAATTCTTCAAAATCACAACTCGAGGCTTGAATTTTTCTTCAGTTCTTTCAGCTTGAAAAATGCCAAGTGTGTCCTTCCTTTTTGGTTTTCTAAGACTAAGTCTTTGAACATTTCATTATGATACTTTACTTCATCTTCTCCAGCCACCCTTTGAAATCTTCTCTTCAGCTCTTTTACTTGATCATTTCTTCATTAGCTTTAGCTATTCTATGTTCAAAAGCAAGTTTCAGAGTCTCTTCTGAGATCTGTTTTTTGTTTTTTTTCTTTCTTCCCTGTCTTTTTAATGACCTTTTTCTTTCTTCATATGCGATGTCCTTGATGTCACCCCACAACTCGTCTGGTCTTTGGTCATTAGTGTTCAATGCATCAAATCTATTCTTGAGATGGTCTCCAAATTCAGGTGGGATATACTAAAGATCATATTTTGGTTTTCTTGGGCTTGTTCAAATTTTCTTCAGCTTCAACTTGGACTTGCATATGAGCAACTGATGGTCTGCTCTGCAGTTGGCCCCTGGCCTTGTCCTGACAGATGATATTGAGCTTTTCCACCATCTCTTTCCTCAGAAGTAGTCGATTTGATTCCTTTGTTTTCAGTCTGGTGAGGTCCACGTTTATGTTGTTAAAAAAGCTATCTTCAGTGAATAAGTCATTGGTCTTGCAAAATTCTGTCATGCAATCTTCAGTGCCATTTCTATCACCAAGGCCACATTTTCCAACTACTGATCCTTCTTGCTTCCAACTCTCATATTCCAATCACCAGTAATTATCAATGTATCTTGATTGCATGTTCAATCAATTTCAGACTGCAGAAGTTAGTAAAAATCTTCTATTTGCTCATCTTTGGTGTTAGCATTTGGTGCATAAATTTAAATAATAATCTTACTAACTGGCCTTCCTCGTAAGCCTATGGATAATATCCTATCAGGGACAACGTCGTACTTCAGGATAAGTCTTGAAATGGTCTTTTTGACAACAAATGCGATGCCTTTCCTCTTTAATTTGTCATTTCTGGCATAGAAGATCATATTATTGTCTAATTCAAAATGGCCCATACAATTCCATTTCAGCTCACTAATACCTAGGATATCGATCTTTTGCATTTCATTCATTTTTTACTACTTTCAATTTTTCTAGGTTCCCAATTAATTCATACATTCCACTTTCTAATTATTAATGGATGTTTGCAGCTGTTTCTTCTCGTTTTGGGTTGTGGCACATCATTAAATGAAGGTCTTGAAAGCTTGACTCCATCCAGGTCATTAAGATCAACTCTATTTTGAGGAGGTAGCGCTTCCCCACTTGTGTTTTGAGTGCCTTCCAACCTGAAGGGCTCATCTTCTGACACTATATCAGTGTCCCACTGCTATTCGTAAGGTTTTCACTGGTCAATTTTTTCACAAGTAGACCTCCAGGTCCTTCTTCCTAGTCTGTCTTAGTCTGGAAGCTCTGCTGAAGCCTGTCCACCATGGATGACCCTGCTGGTATTTGAAATACTGATGTCATTGCTTCCAGCATCACAGTAACAGACAAGCCACCACAGTACAACAAATTGAAGAAAGTAGAATGTTATGAAAAACCATTTTAAAAGTTTGTAGATGTAAATCAGTGTATTTACTTCAAAGTTATAATCTTTATCCTAATCCCTGTTTAGATTATATATGTGGTTATTTTAAACGTGTGTGTGTGTGTGTGTGTATAGCTTGCTAAGGTCAGGACTTCATTATGTTGAAAGTTTGCTGAAGAATGAAATATTGATACTACTTACAACTACTACATTCACAATTTAAAACTATAAACTTAGGTTATAGCAACTTTCCAAGTCCTTTACTACATTCTGTAATTACTTCAGATATATATGCTAGACTATAAAGAATAGATAGCTACTTGAGATGTAGACTAAGCATCTCAATCTCATTTGTGTCTAATTTTTATTTTTAAAAAAAGTAAGAATTCGTAATATTTCAATTAAGTTTTCTAAGGAGTATCAAATTTGTACCAAAATTAATTATTCTTTTATCTAAACAATAAATTTGTTAGCACCAGACAAAAATCAAATCATATTTCTGGACATGTGCCAGTCTGTATGCAGTTAAGACTGGTCTTTTAAAGAAATTTAGCATATTATTTATCTTAATAATATAGCAGAAGTGATCTGCTTATTTCAAACCTATCATCTCTATTCCAATTTTCTGTACATAATTAGATAGATAGACAGACGGACAGATAGATGGATATAAGGGGAGAGGGAGAGAGAGACAGACAAAGCATGCAAATATCAAAACTCCCATATACTGAAAGTTGCAGAGGTGTGGCATATTGGTGATATTTTAAGCTACTTTATTCTCACTTTTAAAATTGTAAACGAATTTCATCACTGTTTTCAGTTCCTTTACTTTGTTTCTTTAATTTGTTTAGATAAATAATGACTGTATTATGAACAAAGTTTCAGTGTTTCCTGATGGAATCCATATCATTTCAGCTCACGCCTGCAGACAGCCAGAAACCCCAGCCCATGCGGACGTGAGAGCAATAGATCTTCCTACTTTCGGCTACACCTTAGTGTACACCTGCCATCCAGGGTTCTTCCTTGCGGGTGGATCTGAACACAGGACATGTAAACCAGATATGAAATGGACAGGGAAATCACCTGTTTGTAAAAGTAAGTCACTGCTCAGGGAGTCACAATACTTGCCTAACAGCAAAACAAAAGTGTCCACTGACCACCAGACTAGTCCCCAGTTTCGTAAGTGAGCAGTATCGTGGGAGGGGTGGTGATCGTTCCGCCTGGGTCCGTACTTGGTGTGTGGGCGCCTCTGTCTGTGTGATTGTGTGTGCAGCAGGTGTTTGCTACAGCAGTGGCAGAGGCCGTGCATCTAGATACATAGATTTTTATTATCAACTAATATAAAAAAATTTTTTTATTACATTTTAAGCCAAAAAAACCTTTTTGAATGGAAAAAAGGAAAGTTGATTTTTCAAATAAAAAATCACTTGAGTTAAAAGGAAAATAATATACAATATATTTTCAGGAAAATGTATTTCTAAAAACAAAAATGAATAAATATCACCAAATATCTCAGGATATGTAAGTTCAACTCCCTGTAAGTGTTGTTAGTTTTAAGACCACTCAAGCTGTTCGGTGGTAGAATTTGGGTTTACGTAATCTTGACATTGGTTTTACTTTTAAAAATTACAACAGTGATTAGCATGATGCCTTAATTACACACAAATCTGTGTGTTTACAAGTGAGAGTAATAACTCTGGGTCAAATTTGCTGATAGCTAACCTTTCAGGTTTTCTGCCAAACATAGGTGTCTATATGCATTGAGTGCTAAACAGTATTAACAAAAAATATTAAGTTTAATAAAATCAGTGACTCAGTTTTAGTTCCCTGGAACCTATTTATAGTGCTCATGTCAGGAATTTTCATGAGATGTAAGTTTCCCTTGCCCTTCATTTTCAGAAATAGGTGAATATAAATTTTAAAATAATAATTTGTAGTTTGATATAAAACTATAAAAGCCAAGAGATTATGAGTTAAATCTAACTTGATAGACCAAATTAAACACTCTGCAAGGGAAGTAAATTGGTCTTCTTCAATGTTAACTTATATATTTATTGGTTTGGATGAGCGATTAGAAAATTAAGAGATATTATAAAATCTTAGTTATTTTGTATGTTACCTTTCAGCATGGTCAGCATATGCTTAATAGGATGGAAGAAAATTGATATAAGCCACCCTCATTTACAAGGCTCTCTGTTGTAGCACTTTAAATGGGAATACCTCAGGTTAGATCTGCATTTATTTTTACCATTAAACTCAGTGTTCCCACAAACACAAAGGATATTCTGCTGTGAATATATTGGTTTAAACTGTGTATGTATAAGATACTCATTATTTTTGTGAAGTTAGAAAATCTGGAGAAAGGAAAATTGCTTCAATTTATTCAAAAATTTATTCAAAAATAAATGCTTTTGAAAATGATAATTTGTCTTTTTACTTGTAGGTAAAGGAGTGAGAGAAGTTAATGAAACAGTTACTAAAACTCCAGGTTTGTATACCAGAACAGTTACAGATTTAAGTCAATTACAACCACTTGTTCTCTACTGTACTTGGCACGGTGAAGCAATTTTTAACTTTTTAAATTTCTGATTCTACTATTCCATGAGAAAGTTAATGTCTAAAATACTTAAAACACCAAGCCAACTCAGATGTCTATTTCTTTGAAAACAGTTATTTGTTAATGAAATAGCAATATTTAGAAAGACAACCTTGGGTGTTATCACTTTTATGAAAAGCTGTCTTAGGCATTTTGTAGACAAAAATGGACATAAAATGTTCATAATACCATGTGACATAATGGAGAGCCTTATAAAGAGGGTTGCGATTCCTTCCTCCAAATGGGGGCGCTAAAGTAAATGAGGCGAGTTAAGTAATAGTCTCACAGCATACATTGTTAAATGGAACAATTCAGCGCAGAGCCCCATTTTTTCCCCTTGTTTCGCAAAAATTCAGGTATTTTCTGTTGCCTAAAAAAATTTTTTTTTTTTTAGAATGTTAATGAAAGCTCTTTTGTTTGTTTTACTATATGTGGCGCCTTGCTAAATACATTATACAGCAAATTAGAAAGATGGCAGTCCTATTTCCCAAGGAAGGTTTTCATTACTCCAAATCATAGTTTATGTTATAAATTTAGATATTACTTAAATAAAGAAACGTGTCTCCAAATTATATTAATTTTAATTAAACTTTTTTTTTTTTTTTTTAAAGAAAAACTGTAAGTAGAAAACCTTTGTAAATATATGTGGTCATTTTACTAGTGTTTTCCTTACTCAGATTTTAACACTGGCCATAACCTCTAGCTCTGATAAGCTCTGTTCTAAATCAAGAATGGAAAAGGTACCTGTAATGCTGTTAAGTCAGAATGCTGTGTTATACATTTCATTCTTAGACAAGGCAAATGCCTCAACATGCTTAGAGGAGCTTCTCCAATGTATACCATGACGTATAAAAAAGTACCTTTTTCTTAAAATTTTATAGACCTTTAAAAAAAAATTACAGATCAAAATACAGAAATCGATAGTCTTTTTTTAGATAACACTTTCTTCAATGGAAGGAAACACAATCTTTGTTGTCGTTGTTGGGTGTTTGTTTTGTTTTTATTTACTTATTTTTTATTCAAGATATTGAAACATCTGAATATTCCATTTGAAGGTGCCAAGGTTGTTATCAAGATCTCTTTTCCCATTCTTTCTGAAGAGAAGTGCTAATTCAGCACGATTGCTTATCAAGGTGGTGCCCTTTAACACCCCTGAAGGACTTGGTTGTTGCTTTACCCTCTCAGCGTCCAACAAGTCAAATGACAGGGAGCACAAAAAAGATGATCTCTGTCTACCACATGCTCATGGTTGTGTTTGAATACAAACGAACCTTTTCTATAGCACTGATTATACCTTATCCTACCTGTCCAGTCATAATGCCATTCCTGTGACACAACTAACAATTGTAATTTAAGGGCTTAAATAACCCATTAATAGCTTCAGTACTTAGATTCCAATTAGTGAAAACTCTCTTGAAAATAAAGTCTTTTGGGGGGTTCGTAATGCTGCTGATGCATGGCTAGAAATGTTTCATGTTATTTATAAACAAATATGTTGGATGTCTCTGTTGATACCTCAGATTTTAACATTCATTTTTTGTTATTATTAGGAAGTAGTGTCTACTCAAAACTGTAGGAAACTCTCATATTCTGTTCACCTTTACCGCTTCTGTTGCAAGACCAAGTTCTGTAGGTTTAGCTTGTCTAGAAAACAGAAAAATGGTTCATGGGGCTGAAAAGAGAAACACAAACAGAGGACCAAACTATTTTTGTTCACCTATTAGTGACCTTAAGCGAATTTTTGAAAAAATATGTATAGGGAGAAATCATTTTTATTTCTACCTAGCAACTCAACCAATGTGTCTAGAGCAATTACTACTTACAGTGGGATCTTTTCTGATTAAATGATTGTGCGCACTATGAGGTACACATCAAAGAGAAGCTTAGTGGGATCACTGATTTATATTCATACAGGTTAATAATATTCATCTTTATGCTAACATCATAAAAATGGCAGTATTTGTGTATATATTTATTTATCAGCAGAAATGTGAAAAAAGGTTTCATTTTTTTCATAAACCGTGAATTCAAGAAAGAACGCCTAAATAATCTTTGCAAAGACTCCCATACCAGATGAACTTTATATTTAAAAGAACATCGCACCTTTTATTTATGAATTTAAAAGATGTATATAAAAGTGACATTTGAGATAATTGAATCCCCTCTTCTTACCAATACTGGAGTATTTTTTACAAGGAGATTATAATACAGAGCAGAAGAGCATGAATGAAGGAAAGATTGGCCGCATTTACAAAATAAAGACCTCAAGAAATGAAATGTTTTACATGGATGTCCAGACTCTTAAAACACCTTTATCTTTATCACACCTTTGTCACACCTGTATACAAGCTGTGTATATCTAGTCAAAGTGGTGCTTTGAAACGCAAGCTTCTTGAGGGCAGGGAATTTCTGAGAGATGCTGTCAATCAGTTCCTTTGTACCTCCTGGGTCTTTCTGCTCTTTGAAACACCAGAAATACTAGTGAAATACCAGAAGTAATTTCATGGGTCAACTTAACTTATTTCTTGAAAATTAAGCACAGTAAAAAAGCAACTTACTGTTAATAGCATCAGTTTACCATATCCACTGGCCCTGACAGGTCTGTTAAAATAAGTATGCTTTGGCATCTGAAATATTCTTATAGCAAAGTAACACATGTGTATTTTCAGCCCACAACCATCTCCCTAGGCTTTTCATTTGATGCTTACAGATGGTATGAAGGGACAGTGTACTAGGCTGCCCTTGTTTTCATCATTGTCATTTGTGCTCTTTCACTGAAAGGTATTATGCCCTCTATGTTTAAAAAAGATCTAAAAAACATTTTGTGCTAATATTCTTTTTTTCTTCTTATCCACAGTTCCTTCAGATGTATTTTTCATCAATTCAGTGTGGAAGGGATATTATGAATATTTAGGAAAAAGACAACCTGCCACTTTAACCGTTGACTGGTTCAATGCAACCAGTAGTAAGGTCAACGCGACCTTCGTTGAGACCTCTCAAGTGGAGCTAAAACTGACAGGTAGGCCCTGACGTGTTTTACGAAACGCATAGCGTAAGCATGAGTAGAACCCATTACCCTATCACAGAGAAGGGATCTGACATTAAAAAAAAAAAAAAAAACATTGCCATGGGGTCAATTCCGACTCATAGTGCCCCTCTAGGACAGAGTAGAACTGCACCATAAAGTTTCCAAGGAGCACCTGGTAGATTCCAACCGCCAAGCTTTTGGTTAACAGCAGTAGTTCTTGACCACTGCGCCTCCAGAGTTTCCATCTAACATTTACTAAGTACTTATTCTGAGTACTTATATTGAATTGTCTTTGCATATAAAATGTCTCACTGGATCCTTTCAATGACCGTGGTAGGCATTATTTCCTCATTTTAAAGATTAAGAAACCAGTGCGTAAAGTAAATTAATTTGCTCAAGATTATGCGCATAGCATGTTAAGTCCTGGATCTGAGATTTATATCCAAATAGCCATGTCTCCAAAATGCATTCTTTTGATTTCCTTCTTTCTTAACTGTGGTCTTCCTCATGAGTTTATTTTTTTGTTATTCCACAATTAATAAAATAGCATCAGTGTTTTTAATGATTTATATGCCAGAAACAGTTTTTAACACTTTGCAAACAGTATATTTTTCATTCTAATGATGTAAGTATTCATATTATACACATATTTTACTAATAAAAAAACAAAAACCTGTTGCCATCAAGTTGATTCTGACCCATGGTCCCTGGGCGGTGCAAACAGTTTTTGTCCAGCTGCTAACCAAAAGGTTGGCAGTTTGAACTCACCCAGCAGCTCTGCAGGAGAAAGTCTTGGATTTCTGATTTGTAAAGATTAACCCATTGCCATTGAGTTGATTCCGACTCATAGCAAAGATTACAGCCAAGAAAATCCTATGGAGCAGTTCTACTCTGTAACACATGGGGTTGCCATGATTAAAAAAAATAATAAGAAGAACCTCAAAAACTAAGCAGCTTCCTAAGGTGACATGTCAGATAATTGGCAGAGGTAGGATTTGAACTCAGCAATCACAAAAAGTCCATAAAGACATATTTTGTTATCTCTGCCTATAGCTGACATAACTGGGGTCAGAGTTTCAGAAGTTAAGTCATTTGTTGCTGGTGGAAATGGGCACGAGCCAAAACTAAAGCCTTTAAGCCCTCCATCTTTGTCAGCTGACTCATAGTGATGGTTTCCTTCCATCCCGCATACTTTGCCACTGGAGACTATTTCTGGGATATGAGAGATTTGCTTCTCTAATCTGAGTTAGTGGGAATTGGGTTTGCACTCAACTGCTAACCTAAAGGTTAGTGGTTCAAACCTACCCAGTGGTACCACGAAAAAAAAAAAAAATTGCAATCTTCTTCCATTAAAACTACAGCCAAGAAAACCCTTGGAAGCAGTTCTACTTTGTAAAACATGGGGTCACCATGAGCGGACATCAACTGAATGGCAGCTAGCAACATCAACTCTGAATCTACCAACATGTCTTCTCTGAAAATGAGATATTTTGTGTTCATTTTCTATTTGTTTACTATCTGTCTGTCTGTCTTTTACCTCCTTCTGGTAGAAGCTAATTGTAGCAGCATACACACTTTCCATTTGTAATGGAATGTAACGTCTCTGTGCAATACTGTTGAACAGCCACTCCATATCAAAAGTAGCTGAGGGCTGTGGCTATATAATCACTGCACACAGAAAATCTTACGGGCTGCACAAGCACGGCCTTCCCATTTTGCTCTCTTTCGTATCATTGCGTACATCAATTCATTGTTAGACGTAGCTACATTTTGGGTTATGGTATGATGTCTTTCTTCTCTGTACTCCTTCCCTCAGAAGTGAATAAAATATGAATAAAAATGCTAGAGTTTTTTTATTAGCAGACTGGACTAACGATTACTTTTTTTAAGATAAAGATGTTATATTTAGTGAATGGATTTCACTCAGTCAAAATAGAAAAGGACTTTCATAAAAAATGGTTATAAGGGAAAAAAGGTACTAAAGCTAAATTTTAAAAAACTGCTATTGTTATGCATTTAATTCTCATCTCTGTACCGTATTCCAAATCAAATTGATTAAATTCTGAATTATTAACTCTTGTGACTTCCTACAATGTAAGAATAACTGGCTGACTTTTATGCAGGAGTTTATAAGAAGGAGGAAGCCCATTTACTTCTGAAAGCTATTCAAATTAAAGGTCCAGTGGATATTTTCGTAAGCAAGTTTGAAAATGACAACTGGGGATTAGATGGTTATGTAAGTATTCGGTGAGATTTGTACCAGTGTTTTCTATTGATTACTCTGCTTTCATGGAAGCAGTAACTGAAGAGTCTAAGAGGAGTTGCAATGTGTGTGGCCCTGGAAAACTAAGCAATCCTGCTTAATAACATGGGTGTTCTGCCCTTCCGTTTTATATAGGAAGAAACCAAGTATCTGAAAAGAGAAATGAACTAGCCATTAAGACTGGAGTTGCTACTGCTAGGGAGAGAGCTAGGACATGAGTCCTGGTTCTGTGCTGGTTAATACCATATTCTTCTACTGTAAGTGTGGTGCAACCAAGATTTTTCTGAGACCATTTGATAAGGAAGAACCATTCTGAAGATTCTAAAAAGTCATTCCCAGATAAATGGAAAGATTTAGGATTTTCTCCTTCGTATTCTTCCTCTGCAAGTTAGTCTTTTTCCAGGTTCTAATTTACTATATGATTCGAGAATGTAAAGCCTCACATGGTATACAACTGGCCAGTAGTTGTAACACAAGATGAGTTTTACCTAGTGTAGGTTACTTACAAATTCATATGTGTGTACCCCCTTTATGAAAGATAGGTAACATATGGACAGAATGCTGTGAAATTTACTGCCATCATAGAGACCAAAATGACATAGGGAGCATTTTTATGTCACTTGAGTTAACCCCTGTAATGTTTTACAATTTTTAGCTATAAATATGTAACTGAAAGAAGTGGCATGAAAAAAGGAAATATTAACCTTTAATAGTTAAACATGGGAAATGACAGTAATATCTTGATAAGCAGAGATTATTATCTTTTTTACATGTTTTTTCCTTAATTTTTATACATATCAGGTATCATCTGGTCTTGAAAGAGGAGGATTTACTTTTCAAGGTGATGTACATGGAAAAGACTTTGGAAAATTCAAACTAGAAAGACAAGGTAAACTGCACTTACAGTGTTTTTTATCACAAATACCAGTTTGGCTTTCAAACGATTGTGCTGAGAAGTAATGGACCGATCTTTACTCCAAAAGGAACATAAACAAAAATAACAGGAGTGACTAGCGTATTTGCACTACCGAAAGAAAACCAACTATCCTTTTGAAAGAAGAATAGACTAATGCCAAACTGGGAAAAAACTGCAACACATGAGCCAGACAGAGAATTATGATACTTAATATATATATATATATATATATATATATATATATATATATATATATATATATATATAAAGAGATATTAAAATAAGGGGGGGGAAACAAATGTGATATTAATGAATGAGCTAACTACATGACCCTAAGAAAAATGTAAGTAAGAATAATTGAAAGGGGTCAAAAACCTATGTAAGGAGCTTCAATTTCAAAAAGATCTATATTAATGAAAAGAAAGATGTATCATTTTTAATTATCAGAATGTTAACTTTTTTTAATGTTAGTACTGACTGGATAGAAGGAACAGGCAGTCGGGTGTTCAGTTTTGGTATATGAGTTAAAAAAATAGATAGGTACAATTTAGAAATACGTATTCTTACTTTAGATGTGTGACCTTTCATCCAACAATTCTATCTCTGGAATTCTGCATCAGACATGTGTGAAAACTTTTCTTTGTACATTTAGTCCTGTCCAAGGCGAGATTCCTTTAATAATGGAAAGTAAAAATCACTTATCCATCTTACACATCTCTCATAAAGAATTACTTCAAAAAATAATTTTAGGCAATGTAGTACATTAAATAGAAAATAGTATTATACAGTATATTTTCTAAAGGAATAAGTACTATATACTTATGTGGAAAGATGTTAAATTTATATGTAGTGAAAAAAGTTTGTGATAGAGAACTCCATCCTTCTTCATATATTTCTCTACTGTTTGATTTTTACCTTAATCAGAGAAGGGAAATTAAAAACAAAAAAACACTAGATATGAACCTACCTCTTCCACTTGCTAGTTTTGCAATCTTGGGTCAATTACAATATTCTTCAGCCCATTTTTTCTTCTGCAAACTCAGTATAGAAGTCAGTTCCCTGGGCGTTATGAAGATTAAGTGAGAGACAATATAAGCCATTGATTTGTACATGCTAAAGCCCATTTCACACAAAAGTCTTTATTGTAGTTGTTGCTACCAACACAGATTAGGAAAATGCAGTTTTGTGATGAGTTTAGTGACACATTTCTTCTGAATAATACAAATGACTTCATAATTTACTTGTAGAAAACTATTAACATTTAATTTTATAAAGAAGGATATTACCATAGAGACGTCGATACCAAAGTGACCTTTCCAAGGAAAATGTGCATAATATTTTCTGATGAACTTATGACAGATGAACTTATTCCATAAGACTTATGTCAATATATTGAGGCATTTGAAGGGGAATGTATGCCAAGTTCTATATTATTATGTATTTCTTAAAGCCTTACTCAAAAAGGATAATTAATCATAGTGTTCTCTAATCCCACTATTCTAAATTCGATACTTTTAAATAAAAAAAAGAGAGCTTTAAATTATTATGTCAGCAACAGCTGAGATAATATTTTTAATTGGGTTATATTGTTTTGAAGTAATTAAAAAAATAGCATTAATGCAGTAGACCAACACTAATGATGGGTTAAGTTCTGTCTTGTTCGAACCAAACCGTGTAGTTATTTGTTCTCCTTTCTCCTCATAGCACATGCTCTAGTAATTTTGTTTAAGGACACCCCAGTGAGCTGTACAGGGTACTGTAGAGATGTCTAAGTTTACTCATCCGAAGAACCTGACCTGAACTCTCATGTTGCTGTCACGCATCTGATTTGCATTACCCCGCGTCTTTTTAATCTAACAAAATAGCGGCTTTGTTTAACAAGTAATCTTCATTCTCATGTGATGATGAGCTTATTGTTAGAAAAAACAATTTGCCTCACAAAATAATTTGAATTACCAGCAAGTCTTCGATTCAACTAATTAGAAAAGTCTATATTTAAGTAATGCTTCAACAACAGCCATTCATTTAAGAGTTATGACTAAAACCTATTTTTACGGAGGAAAATAAACGACCTTCTAATTATCTCCAGTCTATAGATAAATTGAGAAAAGTGATTATCATTAAATGGATGCTAAAATCAAGTTAGTTTGGAAGCCAACTTTAATGCAAAAACTTAAGAAACTCGACAATAAATTGCTTTCTCCATTCAAATCGATTGATTTACCACAAAATGGGAGAAAATGTTTGCAAATCATGTATACAATAAGGACTCAAATCCAGAATATATAAAGAAATCTTACAGCTCAATAATAAAAAGACAAATAACCCACTTAAAAAATGGGTGAAGAGTTCAAATAGATATTTCTCCAAAGATGTACAATTGGCCAATAAGACCATGAGAAGATGGTCAGTTTCATTAGTCATGAAGGAAATGCAAATCAAAACCACAGAGATACCACTTCACACCCACTAGGATGGTCGTAATCAAAAAGGCAAAAATAGCAAGGGTTGGTGAAGATGTGAAGTTTGAACCCTAATTGATTTCTATGGAAAATGTAAAATAATGCAACTGCTTTGGAAAATAGTTTGACATTCTTCAAAATATTAAACATACAGTTACCATAAGATCCAATGATTCCATTTTTAGGTATATACCCAAAAGCGTTGAAAACATATGTATGCATGAAAATGTGTGCACAGTTGTCCATGGTAGTGTTATTTACAATAGTCCCAAAGCGGGAACAAGCCAAATGCCCATCAGCTGAGGAATGATTAGACAATACGTGGTACATCCACACAATGGAAAAAAAAAAATACTGGCACATGCTACAACATTGAAAACGATACCCTAAGTGACATAATGCTCTCACAAAAAGACTTACACAGTTGACTCAATTTATATGAAATGCCCAGGGTTGACAAATTTGTGTAGTTAGAAAGTCAATTAGTGCTTGTCTAAGGCTGAGGAGACTCTGGTGGCACGTGGTTAAGAATACGGCTGCTAACCGAAAGGTTGGCAGTTCGAATCCAACAGGCACTCCTTGGAAACTCTATGGGGCAGTTCTATTCTGTCCTATAGGGTTGCCACAAGTCAGAATCGACTCCATGGCAATGGGTTTGATTTTTTTTTAAGGCTAAAGGGTGGATTGAGAATGGTGGAGAGTTACTGCTTATGCATGCGGAGTTTCCTTTAGAGGGGCAAAAACGTAAAATTAGGTGGTAGTGATGATTGCTTATGCTGTGAATATGTGAGGAAATGTTTAAGTATACTTTAAATGGGTGGATTTTATGTGAGTGAATTGTGATCTCAATAGTGCTCTTTTAAAAGTTGAAAGGCCCAGCCTATAACATGTAAAAACATACTTACCCTCATTCTTAAGTAAAGAAGTATAAATTAAAAGAATAACTAAATGTGGACTAATGGACCACAACTACCGCAGCCTCCACCAGACTGAGTCCACTACAACTAGATGATGCCCGGCTACCGCCCCTGACTGCTCTGACAGGGATCACTGTAGAGGGCCCTGGGCAGAGCTGGGGAAAAATACGGTACAGAATTCTAACTCACAAATGAAAACCAGACTTACTGGTCTGACAGAGTCTGGAGAAACCCCGAGAGTATGGCCCCTGGATGCCCTTTTTAATTCAGTAACAAAGTCACTCCTGAGGTTCACCCTTCAGCCAAAGATTAGACAGGCCCAGAAAACAAAACGAGACTAAAGGGGCACACCAGCCCCAGGGCAAGGACTTGAAGGCAGGAGGCGACAGGAAAGGTGGTGATGGGGACCCCAAGCTGGAGAAAGGGGAGTGTTGACATATTGTGGGTCTGGTAACCAATGTCACAAAACAATATGTGTACTAACTGTTTAATGAGAAGCTAGTTTGTTCTGTGAACCTTCATCTAAAGTACAATAATAATAATAATAAAAAAGACTAAAAACAGAATACGAAATATATTTTATATAATAGGATCAGAAATGAAAGCTGCATTTTGTGCAGCAAAATAAGCGGCTATGATGATTTTTCAGAGTAGTTAGTAGGGGCAGCAGCAGCAGTGGTAACATAATGGGGGGGGCAAGGAGCAGGGAGAGCGAGAGGAGGAGAGCAAGCAGGAGGGGGAGAAGGAAAAGACACCAACAGTTAGAGAAAACACGATTATACAAGTGTTTATGCAATGGCCGTCGTGAAATAACGGCTGGGGTGAAACTGGAGCACCTCTTTGGAGGGCAATTAGGTAAAACAGAGCAACTCTAAAGTCTACAAACTGTGTTAAGCATTCATTCCACTTCTTAGGATTCACCCTATACATTTAGTTCCCTACAAGTGTGTCTATATAGACAAAGGATTTCATTGCAGCATTACAGGAGAGACTAGAAACACCCAAAGTGTCCGTCAACAGTGCACTGGTTAAATAAATTCTGGTATACTCAATCAATGGAATGCTATGTATTTTAAAAAAAAAAAAAGATCTAATGCATATGTGCTGATGAAAGAACTTCAAAAATATACGGTTTTGTTTTTAAAAAGCCAAGTACAGAAACATATAAAATGATATTCCCGAATTTAGGAAAAAATTAGAAAAGGAAAACACACGATCACATGTATTAATAGGACATAGCTGGAAGTATACGTTTAAAAAAAGAAACAACATTAACCCTGAAAAGAAGGAGACTGGGTCACAGGACAGGGGGTGACCCTTTATTTTCATTTCCTTTATATTATTTATTTCATATGCTTTTATGCCATTTTAATTAATATAATGTGCATGCATTACCTTTTCAATTATTAAAACAGGGGTAAATAATTGAAATTAACTAAGCATCCCAAACAGCAAAATAATTTCAGAGTAAGTTTGGTAATATGCACAACAGAAAGACCTTCTTTTACATTTTCCTATTGTGTTGTGAAGAACTTGTGACATGCACCTTTTCCAGAACTTTGTTGATTGCAATTTTGGTATCTGTTGTAAATGCTGGTGGCATAGCAGTTAAGTGCTACAGCTGCTAACCAAAGGGTCGGCAGTTCGAATCCGCCAGGTGCTCCTTGGAAACTCTATGGGGCAGTTCTACTCTGTCCTATAGGGTCGCTATGAGTCGGAATCGACTCGACTGCCCTGGGTTTGGTTTTTTTGGTTATTGTGGCCAAAAGTGTATAGTTGCCAGATAACGGAAATCAACTTTGGTTAATTTCAGCAATATAAGAATTTATTAGAATAAGATGAGACTCTCAGAATTATACAAATCCAGAGAACGAGGTATGGTAAATTAATGGAAACCAAAGATATTTGGGTGCTGTTTTACTACGAAGACTGCACCATTTATCTGTTTTACAAATATATATTGAGCACATACTGTTCTAGTCTAGCAACTGGAGATTCAAAAGGAAAAGTAAGCAAAAATAAATAAATAAATAAATAAACAACCACCCTGGCTGAATGAAGCTTATATTCTTGGGAATATACGTGTCCTGATAAGTGCTTGAGGGTCCTGGTGGTGCAGTGGTTAAGAGCTTGGCTGCTAACCAAAATGTTGGCAGTTCGAATCTACCAGCCACTCCCTGGAAACATGGGGCAGTTCTACTCTTTCCTGTAGGGGTCACTATGAGTCGGAACTGACTCGACAGCTATGGGCTTGGTTTTTAGTTTAATGAACACTTATGTTTTAAGCATTGTCCTAAACTGCTGAAATGTTCTAAATCATTTAATTCTCGCAATAACCTTACAAAGTAGGTGCCACTTGAGTGGTATACTACTGTTCTCCCTGCTCTTCAGCACCCGCACTGGTCACTGTACTGCTGCCCCTGCAATCTGCCTGCTACGGCTGCAGCCACCACCGGTGGACACTTGATGTTGCCACGGGTGCTCTGCCCACTCTCATGGCCCCTGGAATCAGTTCTAAACCATCACGTGATGCTTTGCATCATTCACTTCACATGCAGTGCCATGGTGGGGAGCATCCAGCGGACTGGCCTTAGCTCACACGCGCGCAACCTGGACGTTCCGAGGTCTACAGAACACGTACCTGGCATTTTCCGCTTTCGTGATGAGGGGTGAACGCGTGTGAATATAACAAACTAAATCTGATTTGTATGTGCTGATATGGAAGGATCTCAAAAAGATCTGGCTAAGTTCCAAAATATCAACATCAATTACAAAATATGTTCACGTTAGACCTTAAGATGACACGCAGTACTATAATTCTGCATTTATTGGAGTGCGTGGAAAATATCATTTTAAAGTTTTTATGTGAAAATTCAAGATGTTTTAATTCAAATTACTATTTAAATATCTTTAATATTTGATTGTTTCTTTGCATTTATGGTTTATAAAAAAGTTAATGAAGCAACGCTTCTCTTTCGATTTAACATTCCATGAATTCTGAGAATGTACTTCTAAAAACCAGATCAACTTCTTCTCTACAATCCTGAGTATTCACATCACTCTAATTATGATTCACCACATTGTGTCTGTCAGGAGACGGTGTGCAGTTAGGCCAGATACATTTCAAAATCATGTGTTATAAATAAACTCTTCACGAAACAAACTTCCTGATTTGGACGGAGTTGCTTAATAAATGCTTGCGGAGTTGAATTTTCAATGTTTGCCTAGCATATGCTCGGCACTCCATAGGTAGGGACTATTGAGTTAACGATCATACTACCTTCTTTGCCAATTGCTGGACGTGTTTACATCTGCTCTCTCACCTAATGGGTAGAGATCATGGTTTATCAGCCTTTTGTTTCCTCTTGGAAACTTGCGTTATGATATTGAGCTCTATTCTCCTTTTGAGTATTTATAATGAATTTTGGAATCTACTATCATGGATTGAATTATGTCCCCCCCCAAAAAAAATGGGTGTATCAACTTGATCAGGCCGTGATTTCCAGTATTCTGTGGTTGTCCTCCATCTTGTGATTTTCCTATGTTCTATAAATCATAACCTCTGCCTGTTAAAGAGGATTAGGGTTGGATTTAACACCCTTGCTCAGGTCACAACCCTGATCCAATGTAAACAGAGTTTCCCTGGGGTGTGGCCTGCACCACCTATTATGTCTCAAGAGATGAAAGGGAAGCAAGCAGAGAGTTAGGGATCTCATACCACCAAGAAAGCAGCGCCAGGAGCAGAGTGCATCCTTTGGACCTGAGGTTCCTGGACTGAGATGCTCCCAGACCAAGGGAGGACTGATGCATCACAGGGATCTTCCTTCAGAGCCAACAAAGATATAAAGCCTTCCTCTGGAGCTGGCACTCTGAATTTGGACTTCTAGCCTGCTGGACTGTGAGAGAATAAACTTCTCTTTGTTAAAGCCATCCTCTTGTGGTATTTCTGTTATAGCAGCACTAGATGACTAAGACACTACCTAAAATAAAAGCAGATTACACCAACATATTGGCATATGGAGAATGTAATACCATTTATATAGAAACCTAGAATGTTTACATATTTTTGATAACTGATAGTCAGCTGAGCCTTCTCAGGACAAGAAAAAACACCAAATACTACCCATCTCTGAATGTAGACAAAGCCACATGAATGCTTTCAGTTAGTTATTCTGCAAACATAAAATTAATAAAATATAAACTGAAATATAAATATATAATTAACAACAAAATTCGGAATGTGTAGAACCACTTTTCCCTTGGTCTTATTTGAAATGTGAGACCCTTTCATGATGTTGTTCAGTGTCAGTAAAGAAGAGTCAGTATTTTGTATTTTAATCATCAAGATGGTTAATAAAATCTTCTAGAGGTTATCCTAAAATGTATCATCAAATATATCTTTCCTTAAACATAATACAGTAACTTCAAATTAAATACTCTTTTTTTTTTCCCCAGATCCCTTAAACTCCGATCAAGATTCTTCAAATCATTACCATGGCACGAGCAGCGGTTCTGTCGCAGCGGCCATTCTGGTTCCATTCTTTGCTCTAATTTTGTCAGGGTTTGCGTTTTACCTCTACAAACACAGGTACCGTAGAATGCCACCTGTTAGGGAACTTTGTGATCGTACAGTGTGGGTTGAGCGAACGTGTGAACGCTTACACATACATGCAAACGTACTTTCAGATTGCTGTGCGGCATGCTCTCTTAAGAATACTTACATAGCAGAGATTTTTAATCATATTTTCAAGTGAGACCCTTCAGAATAATTAACTTTAAGGAAATAAACAATGAGTCAAGAACTAACATGCTTTGTCCATGTTCAACTGGAAGAAGAAATAAAGGAGTACATTTCAAGGTAGAAGCTACATGGTCGTGAGGAACAATTAGTAAGTATTTCAACACTCCAGTGGAAGATTGAACAGAATGATCTCTCTGGGCCCTTTCAACTCCATGAATCTATGACTTATAATTTTTTCCTTCATCCCTTCAACAGATAGCATTAGAATTATTAATATGCACTAAGCAAGTAAATGAATAATTCCTTTATAAGGATCATCACAAAGCTAGTTCCTCTGAGGCAGAGGTTAAAGACATTCCAAATGTCCACCTTTTCCAAATGGCCACATCACTCCATCATCTCTAACATCAACTACTCCCTCCCCTCCGTGTGCTGGGCTCCCGGTTTCTTCTGTCTCACACCCCTATTGCTCTTGCTACTGCCGCACCGCTGTCTCTCTTTGTCTTCCTGTTACAACTCCTCTCTCTCTCTTCCTCTGTCTCCCTTTTAGCCTAGTGGAATAGCAAAACTGACCAATCCCCTCCTTAGGGTTCTATACAACTTATTTGCATGGTTTCACTCCCACAGGAGTGCCACGTGCCTTATTTAAATTGTTAGCAATCTATCCAGTCTCCTTGGTGGGCTATAAGCACCTCATCTGTATAGTCCCACCCAGTAATTTGGTGAGAGTTACAAATACTATGGCTAGAAGGGCCATATTAAGTCACTCACTGCACTGCAGCACGGTTAACATGTTCCATTTCTGAGAAAAGTGCTCTGAATAGGTATTAATTTGCATATCCCTACTGGCTGCAAGGAGCCCTGGTGATGCAGTGGTTAAGATCTCGGCTGCTAACCAAAAGGTCAGCAGTTCAAATCCACCAGCCAGTCCTTAGAAACCATGTGGAGCAGCTCTACTGTGTCCTGTAGGGTCGCTATGAGTCAGAGTTGACTCAACAGCAGCGGGTATAGGTACGGGCATGGGTACTGACTACACAGTATCAAAGCTTGGGGAAAGAATATAATAAACTAAGTCTTTTCATTGAGGTTAACTTGGATGACAAAGCAAAAAGGAATTTGGAGAAATTATAAATTCTTTGTTTTTGTCTCTATATGGATTACCTATAGGAACTTGGCATATGCCAGATTGCCATGAAATACTGTTTGAAATAATATTCTCAACTAATAATAACTTAAAAATTTATGATTCCTTGAAATAAGATTAAAAAATCAAGGAAAAAGCAAAAAGAGTTGTGGCCATTCGGTCCATTCTGACTCATGGCAACCCCATGCATTTCCGAGTTTGCCCATTGCCATGTAGTTAACCATTTGTGCTAACCAGGGATTCCTAAATGAGATTAAAGTGTGTGAAAGTGTCATGTAAGACAATGGGGGTTCAGTGGTAGAATTCCCACCTTTCATGGGGGAGACCTGGGCTAGATTCCTGGCCAGTGCATCACAGTGAAGCTACCACACGTCTGTCAGTGGAGGCTTGTGCTTTTGCTAGGATGCTGAAAAGGTTTCAACAGAATTTCCAGACTAAGACAGACTGAGAAAAAAAGGCCTGGTGATCTATTTCCAAAAATTAGTCAAGTCAATGAAAACCTTATAGATCACAATGATTTGATCCCATTGTGAATGTAAGCCAACTTACATTCACAATGGAAATAAGGAGGCCTGGTGGTGTAATGGTTAAGTGCGTGGCTGCTAACCAAAAGGTCAGCAGTTCAAACCTACCAGCCACTCTGTGGGAGAAAGACGTGCAAGTCTGCTTCCGTAAAGACTAAAATCCTTGGAAACCCAATGCAGCTATTCTGCTCTGTCCTATATGGCCGCTATTTGTTGGGATCAACTCCAGCGGATATTGGCAATGGGTAACAACAACAAATATGTCAGTTGTCTATTTATATAATGCAAATATTTTTACTTTTTCCTGGTGAAAGTCTTACATGAGGATGTTGATTCTTAATGACACAGGAATTGCTTCAAATATTTGCTTCCTTGTGCTTGTTTTGAAGTATAAAATAGCAAGAAAGTTGCCTCAAATTCACGTTGTATTACATGTTGTATGTAAAATACATGTAGAGTGTTACATATTAGCCTGAGGTTCAGTCTCCACTTTCCTATGATGAATAACGCTCTTAATTTAAAAATGTAACTCAGCCAAAAGAACCTCAGATGGTATTTTTATTTTATTTTTGAGTGGGGGAGAAGTAGAAGATTCTATGCTTACAAGTCTGGCAAGTCTTATCCTCAAGTATTTGCTTGGGATAAGCTTAAAATTTAGTGAATGTAGAAATATATTTCACAACCTTATCCAATAAAATGTCATTATTTTCTTTTTAAAGAAATATAAGTATACAGGAAAAGTCAGCACATCTGGACTAAACCTAAAGCTAAGAAGTTTCCTGAATACAATGAAACACTTCAAGGGACAGAGTAGCAGGAGCGGGGGTCTGGGGACCATGGTTTCAGGGGACATCTAGGTCAACTGGCATAACAAAGTTTATTAAGAAAATGTTCTGCATCCCACTTCGGTGAGTGGTGTCGGGGGTCTTAAAAGCTAGCAAGTGGCCATCTAAGATGCATCAATTGGTCTCAACCCACCTGGAACAAAGGAGAATGAAGAACACCGAAGATGCATGAAAATATGAGCCCGAGAGACAGAAAGGGGCACATAAACCAGAGACTCCATCAGCCTGAGAGTGAAAGAACTAGATGGTGCCCGGCTACCACCAATGACTACCCTGAGAGGGAACGCAATAGAGAATCCCTGATGGAGCAGGAGAAAAGTAGGGTGCAGAACTCAAATTCTAGTAAAAAGGCCAGACTTAATGGTCTGACTGAGGCTGGAGGACCCCAGAGGACATGGCCCCCGGACTCTCTGTTAGCCCAAAACTAAAACCATTCTAGAAGCCAACTCTTCAGACAAAGATTAGTCTGAACTATAAGACATAAAGTGATACTGATGAGGAGTGTGCTTCTTAGCTCAAGTAGACACATGAGACCAAGTGGGCAGCTCCTGTCTGGAGATGAGATGAGAAGGCAGAGGAGCACAGGAGCAGGCTGAATGGACACAGGGAATACAGGGTGGAGAGGAGGAGTGTGCTGTCACACTGTAGGGAGAACAGCTAGGGTCACATAACAAAGTGTGTATAAGGTTTTGTATGAGAAACTGACTTAAATTGGAAACTTCCACTTAAAGCACAATAGAAGAAAAAAAAAGAAGAAGAAGTAGAAGTAAAAAATATATCTTCTTTTGCAAGTTCTGGGCAATATATTATCCTTATAGAGGCAAACATAGAAGGAAATTATAGTTCCTCCAAATTCACTTTTGCCTTTTTTTGGCATCCACCATAACCCCAAGGACAGGATCTAGTCAATTAAAGTTGTTTTTCCCTGAGCTTTGACATTTTGCCTGCCAGCAGGGAAGTCTGTGATGGCCTCATTGAGGCTGCATTTGCCCCAAGCTCTCTTGCCAGGGAGACAGACAGCATCCCTCAACTGCCAGAGGAATGTTGCTTTCCTATGGCTCTGAATGATGCAATCCTTTACTTGAGTCTCAGAAAATTATTTTCAACATTTTCCTTTTTCTTTAAAAAGATAATTTAACACAATTAATACACCCACACACACACAAAACTCATTGCCATCAAGTAGATTCTGACTCATAGCGACCCTGTAGGACAGAGCAGAACTGCCCCGTAGGGTTTCCAAGGAACAGCTGGTGGATTCGAACTGCCGACCTTATTTGGTTAGCAGCTGAACTCTTAACCACTGTGCTACCAGGGCTCCGTGTTGATGTACTTACACATAAATATGACTTCTGATTATATTTTAATTTTAAGACAGCATAGCATTGAGCATATATTTAATATACCAACAGTTTGATTCTTCGAACTTTAGAACATTCTCTATAAACTTCCAGTAATTAGGTGCCTCAGCAAAGGTAATGTGGTGGAACTAGATCTCAGTCCACAAAACCAGATGTATGGGAGATATCATTTATCTTGCTTTTTTATAATGTGTTTGATATGAACTACATGTTTTTCCAACTCATGGCGACCCTGTAGGACAGAGTAGAACTGCCACATAGGGTTTCCAAGGAGTGGCTGGTGGATTCAAACTGCCATCCTTTTGGTTAGCAGCCAAGCTCTTAATCACTGGGCCACCAGGGCTCCTCTGGCTGGTGGGAAATTTAACCTCATCAAGACTGGTGTTTCTACCCTTCCCAAAGTTGCAGCAGAATTTAAGAAGCTTGCATTGAGTCTAGAAAAGGAAGGAAGATTTTCTAATCTCATGACTATCAGAAGGGCAGCTAGTAGTCCGCTGAAACTTCTAAGTCTGTATGGTCTTTTAGTTCTCTGCTTTTATACCGAATGAGGAATCTGGGGCTTTTTTAAAAGAAGCAAGAAACCTTGGTGCCCATTTTCCCAGGTGCTTCATGAATACATTTTTTTCTGAGTTCTTGCCACCTGCCCAGGGAAAGCACCAAAGTTGTTAGCTTCCTCTCCAGTGGCTTCTTACCGTCTGCAGATATAAAAATTCCTTAATGAGTTGACTTTATACTTCTCCTGATAAAAGCTTGTTTTTGCTAATTTCTGAGTTTCTTTCATGACTTATACGCTTGAAGTTGTTTTCCCATTCAAAGCCAGAGTTCCTGACCCAGGCTCTCCGCAGGATCCCTCTGCATAAATTTATTTCTGCACAGACTGGTTTTATCTAATGTAGCTCTGTAGCGCTTCCCTCTCAATGAGGGAACAGTGGCAACTCCTGACCTGGATGCCTAAATGAAGTTTTTAGCCAAGTCTTAGCTTCATTAACATTTAACTGAATTTACTTACTAACTTTCGCTGCTGGAACATTTTCCAAGTTCAGCGTCAAAGATCTCTCCAGTCAAAGATCTCTCCATTTCCTAGGGCACTAGCAAACTGCTTTTCTGCTCACAGGAACCCAGTTTTACAAGGGTCACACACTTTTTATTTCTCTTTTCCTTAGTGAACATATTGTAACTTAGGAAAACCTGCTAGTCAATTACTAAAACAGTTTCTTTACAGCCAATATCAAGGGTTTTTGCTAGTGTGGTTATTCACATTTAAGGTCTGTCTTTACCACCTGGCATGTTTTTCTTATGTAATTTTTTTGGGGGGGAAAAAAAGGCTGGGGGAGAGTGGGCCAGATCAGATGATCTTTAGCTTTTTTCTATCAAAAATGTCCTCTAATTCTCTAATCATGGGTCGCGTGCAGAGATTTTCTTTTAAAATATGTAAATAATAGTTTAATATGTTGAATCTGATGTATTTTCTATAATTGACTCATTTCTAACTCGCCAGAGACAAAAGTATATTGCAAAAATAGCTAACATTCAGTGAATATCAGTAGTGATATTGAACTAAAAACTTTATATTTGAAATTTTGTTTAATCTTGGCAGGCCTAAAAGATGATCAACATTCTTATTTTACGAAGAGTTAGAAAGTTAAGTGACCTAACCCAAGGTCATATAATCACATAATATATAGAGCATACATGGGTATTGAAACCATAATCTATCTGACCCCAGCTTTTTCATCTTCCCACTTTACCAGCATTATTATTAGCAAGCCTAGATAATTCTTTAATTTTAGGGATTGCTTCCATTTTCTAAACCCATGTTTATAATGCCAACCACCGATTTAAAAAAATAAACTCTCGTATGTGTGAGTATGTGCACCGTTCCCTGTCATTGCACACAATCTTCCATGTGTTACTCTGTGCTCATTCAGGAGTCAGCTCGCCCAAAGAATTTTAGTCGTTGCATTTCTTTTAAGGAAATCAGGATTCCAATTGTTTGTTCCTTCTTTTCACTTTAGAACAAGACCCAAAGTTCAGTACAATGGCTATGCCGGACATGAAAACAGCAATGGACAAGCTTCATTTGAAAACCCCATGTATGATACAAACTTAAAACCCACAGAAGCGAAGGCCGTGCGGTTTGACACGACTCTGAACACAGTTTGTACAGTGGTATAGCCTTCAGTGCCCCAGTAGGACTGATTCATAGCCATACCTCTGATGGACAAGCAGTAATTCCTTTGGTGCCATATACCACTCTCCCTTCCACTCTCGGCTTTGCTGCAGCGACCTTCATCTTCTTCTGGCATACATGCAGTGAAAATCCCTGGTAAAATTGTCAGAGTCTTCTGAGCATCAAACTACAAATGCGTCTTCGTTCTGAAAGTGGATTCAAAACGCCTGGCTGCATCTGCTTGGAATCAAGCACATTTAAGGAAGACTGCCAAGTCATGCCAATACGTCATACTTAATGCCTCAGGCTTTCATAGTTTTGTATGGCTGGGATGCCTTTCAATGCAATCTTCTGGGCACGTGGATACGTCCCGTCAGCGCAGTGACAGAAGGATAGCACCACAATGTGTTTTGTTTGGTTGTTCGTTTGTTTTTGACCCCCGTGGACACGAATAGTCTGAAAAAAAGCTTTCTTGAAGAGGACACCCTTTCTGATAGATGCACACACCTACCAATGCTTCACTATGCCATCCCTGACACCTGACAACCTTTGAGAAACTCTCAGCTTGCCTCAGCATCCATTACTAGGGCCATTTGCAAATGTCCCAGTCAGCTCTTCTATTGCAGAATTTTTGATGCACAATTTTTTGCACTAGTGTGTTACAAATGACTGAGTAAGATTCTGATAAAAAATAAAAAAAAAAACTATTTTACACAGGGTTTATACACACTATCCATTGTATATACACACCCTCTCATACTGTCAGGCTAAACATCCCACCTTCAATTTAGTTGGTGTGTAGGAAAAAAAAAAATCCCCAAATATGGCACAGGTTTCAAAAGAAATATGCTAGTGAAAAGATTTATTTTATTAATGCTTCTGTTAGCTACATTTATGTGTTGAGTTGATTGAAGATGTCCAATGAGGGAAAAAAAAAAGAAAAGGCCGTTTATTTCCCATGTGTTTTCTTCCTTTTGTACCATTGTCACCCAGTTACTGTCAATCTTGTACGACTTCACAGCAGAGGGTTTGCAGCAATTGCTATTTGCCATGTAAAAATGTGAATAGTAATTTATTTTAGATAGCTCACGAACCTGTGAGTTTTAGCTCACAGTGCAGTTTTTCCTTTTGCATTGTTACCCGTTTTTCTTTGAGGTGCCGTCATTCTGTGATGTTGCATTGAAAGACAATGTATTATATAACAGCACCTCGAACTCAGCGGAAATGGTTCAGAATCAAAAGTTTTCCTCTGGAGGCAAAGAAAAACTACGCACACTCTCCTTCCCTAATGCCGTATTTTAGATACTAATTTGTCTTATGTTTCATGCTTTATATGTCCAATAGAAAGAAAATTTTGGTGACTTTTGAAGTATAGAATTCATTTTAGGTTGGTATATTTTGACTTATGGTATACATAAAATATGTATGATCCCCCATGTGGAGAAAATCAAATTGAAGATGTGGCAAAGAGAACATTTATGTAACAAATTTGGAGTAAAATTATGTTTATTTTTATTTATCCTTGTTTGATAAAGTATTTTGAAATGATAATGTTTATTTTATTATTTGCTTTTTAAGTTCGCATTCCACAAATTGAAAATCTCCCTTTTCTCACATTCCAGATTGGCAGCAATAGAAATGTCAGAATGTTAAAATTGTCCTTCACTTTGTTGTCGTGAACTTGTTCACACCTAGCTCTAAGACTGGTATATTTGTTTGTCTATTGCTTGTTTAAAGGCAGAACTTCAGAAGTGAGGAAAAAAAAAAAAGTCAGGACAGTAGCTTATTCTTTTAAAAGTCATACATATTGATTTGAACGTTTTAATAGATCTTTTTAACCTGGCTCCCAGCTGTTCTGTTGCTTATTTTAAAGGGGGCGTACGGTGTGAGGAAGGGATAGCTGACTTCTTCTAGCACCTTCTTTCCCTTTCACAAATCAATTCCATAGTATCATGGCGAATTATCTGCATAATTTTCCCCAGCCAACCTGACAACATTTCTGTGGAATTTCTTTGCAAACTGGAATCCTGAACACAGGTTTTTTTTTTCAATAGACTAGATAAGGTCACCAGGAGCCGAGCTCCTAACACACACATTGAACTAGAACAAACAGAAAACTGTAGAAAGCCTGAGGATCATTGTGTGCAAGGGAGAACAGGGTTACTATATATATATATATTAGGTGTATATATATACATATATATATATTGTACATATCTACGTTTGAGTCATTCAAACTAGGTGCAAAATGCTGACTTCCGATCCTGAATAAATGTCTCTGTTCCCACATCCCTGGCCTGCTTGCTGGTCAACGATGTTCTGAAATCCTGAAATGACAGGAGATACATACATACAAGATACCACATATCAGATTAGATACCATTTTCCTTTGTGTGCAAAGTCAAACTACCCTTTGGTTGCCAGTTTGGAGCATGTTATTAAAAAAAAAAAAAAAATCGACGAAGTTCTCTTGTGAGAATTCTGCCTAGTTTATTCATAGGGTGTGTGCAGTATTTAATCCAATCTCCTGTGAGGTGTGGAAGGACCTTGTTAAGGCAGTCAGGAAGTGTGCTTGCTGAGTCAGGTCTTAGAAGACTCTTCCCTGAGGGCGATCAGGACAGCGAGGGGAAATGACCACATGCTAAAAACAGGTTATGTGCTTCAAAGCTGTTTAAAACTGCTGCTTGTTTCACACATCTTGCCTTTCTTCAGGCTAGCTGCAATAATTTTTTTTCTTCTGTAAGATATTTTGTAAACAACAACAAAAAGCTATTATAAAAAGGGTTAAGAAGAACGCTGGCATTACGATCAGGTCAGCCACCGTCATTCTCGCTTTCCCGTCTTACCATTTCACCACATGCTGCTGACATGAAGTAGGTGCAAAAGACCTTTTTGTACAGAGATATATTTTTTATGAAGAATTTGTAAAATTATTAAATATGCTGTAATTTTTTGATTAATGTAGGTAAATTGTTAAAAATAAATGTTTTTACAATACAAAACTGTAATTTTCCCAATAATGTACATTGTACCATCTCTAGCTGATTTTCAGTTCCGATCCTATTACACACGTATTAATATTAAAGTGGCCTGTTAAAATGAACAGTATCTTTTTTTGTCAAAAAAAATTATAAAGAGAGTGTAATATAGCCTGTGCAATGCCACCTATCTTTAAAGCAAATCAGAGTTCTAATTAAATATTTAATTTTAGATTTCTATTTCTTGTGTGGATTTATTTTAGCTTGAATACATGCATTGAAGTTTGTTGTGGGGGAGAAAAAGAATTGGCGTGTACTTAGAATGAGGCTCAATATGTTCCCAAGACATTATTATCACCATTGTGATTAATAAATAGCACAGTTATGGTGAACTATGACAGCACAATAATGTTGAAGCTGACAGCTTTCTTAATAAACCAAAAAACCGAACTCTTTGCGGTCGAGTGGATTCCGACTCATATAAACCCAAAAAAAAAATCAAACTCGCTGCTGTCGAGTTGATTCAGACTCAAAACAGTTTGCATTGAAAACAATGATGGCTTCTATTTCCCTCCAAACCCACATCAAACCTATATTTTCATGAGTTTTGTTTTTAATTTGAGAGCTGCTTCTGTAAGCTTTCATAACACCAAGGATGGCACATATGAAAATTATAAGCATATTTAATAAATCATTAAAAACATTACACTTAAAAGAAGGCTTAAAATAAATAAATAAATAGACTCATATGCCTTTAAAATTCAGAGCCAGCTGTCCTCCACTCATTTCCAGGTTGAGAGGTAACAGAATACAAGTCCTTGGTGGCCCACTAAGCTGAATGTCTTGCAGTTAAATTGAATGATATACTAATTTTCCTGAGTCAAGTTTTTACAAAATAAAAAACAACCAATAATAAAAATAGTTCCAGTGTGGCTTCAAAGTGACAAAGTTTTTTTAAGATCCAATTTAGAGTTTGGGTCTCTTTGGGTCAGTGGCTGTGTTTAGTGGCCATTTATTGAAGACCTACTGTGTACAAAACAGTCTGCTCACTGACTTGCATGCATTGCAGATAGTCCTCATAATCTAGCAAATTGGGTTTTCTTTTTATAGATGAACAAACTGCAATTCAGAGAGGTGAGTTAATTCTCCCCAGGACACACAGCAAGGCAAAACCAAGATTAGAGTTCAGTTTTGCCTTGTTTTAACAGTCTTTTTCACTAAAATATCACATCAGATTAATCAATTTTATTCAATTAAACATTATCTCTCACCATAACCTGAATTTTTTGTTTTGTTTTGTATCATTCAGTAGTTACAAGATAAGAAATCAAGGAGAAGTAAGTACTTCATCGTATTAGTTTTTATATGCCCCGCAATAACTGACACATGCTATGTTCCCGAGAAGTATTTATCAAATTAAGTTGAAATCTTGTGAGTCTTTGTCTTGCACACTGAAATCATATGACAGTTACTTTTACCTTACCTGTCTACCGATGGATATTGGGCAATGATCAGAAAGTAATACTTAGCCTCACAAATCTGTCTCAGATGACTGAAATGGTTAGTACAGTGGGATATCCTACACCAAGCGGGTCCTCACATGTTTGCTGAGTTTGAGTCTAATATATCAAGGCCTCCCACACTCGATGCGCTGACCCTTTTCGTGAAGTATACGTACGAGCAGAATAAAATGAGCCAGAGGGGCTGAAGCAGCCACGACACTGAGATACCGCAACCCTGCTTCCAGCAATGGTTCTTTACAATAATAAATAAAATTTACTTCTTCTTGGCCTTTTTTTGAAGTTCTTCTATATAACTATATGGCATTTTGTTTTACCGGAGCCCTGGTGGCACAGTGTGTAAGAGCCTAGCTGCTAACCAAAAGGCTGGCAGTTCGAATCCACCAGCCACTCCTTGGAAACCTAGGAGGCAGTTCTACTCTGTCCTATAGGGTCTCTGTGAGTGGATGGCAAATTTTGTTGTTGTTGTTGTTTGTTTGTTTTTGGCTTACTAAATGAGACAAAGTAGGCAAGAATAATATCATCTACAGCTCTGCATATCTGTTGTTTTGAAATCTTTTGTAACAGCACCGCAGTTATCCTTTGGGGAATCACTCCTCCCCCATCCTGCCTGTACTAAATATAATTAACACTGGTAGAGTGTCAATCACACTTCCCCATCCACTTCTAGCTCAGGGGTAAGACACTGACCTGAGCTCAGACATACTCCTCTCCTGGGAAGGTATCCCAGAGTTGCATGACTCAAACAGGGGGATGTCAGGTGAATTTGTCCTGATCCTTGATCCCTCCTCCTCCCCGACCCCTTCCTGAGAGCAACCATTCATTCCGGGCTGACTCCATTCCTGCGGATTAGGAGCTTTGCACCAGGGCTTTTCTTTTGATTCCAGGAGCTACCCCAGACATTTCCCTTAATTTTTTTTTTTTTTAATTTTTTCAAGTTTTCCGGACTTGGTTAAGATTTTTTTTTCCCCTGCAAAAAAAAAAAAAAATCCATTTTAGTTTTTTTATTGTGTTTTAGGTGAAAGTTTATAGCACAAATTAGCTTTCATCCAAAAATTTATATACACAGATTGTTTTGTGACATTGGTTGTTGCACTCCTCAAAATGGGTCAGCACTCCCCCCCTTTCCCTTTCCCTTTCCTGCCTTCTCATTTTAATTTTGTGTAGGTGTTGCCCATTTGGTCTCTTTATACTTGATTGAACTAAGAAGCACATTCCTCGCTTGTTTTATAGGACTGTCTAATCTTTGGCTGAAAGGTGGGCTTCGGGAGTGGCTTCAATTCTGAGTTAGCAGCGTGTCCAGGGGCCATAGTTTTGGGGTTCCTCCAGTCTCTGTCAGACCAGGAAGTCTGGTCTTTTTTTGTGTGAATTTGAATTTTGTTCTACATTTTTCTCCCGCTCTGCCTGGGCCTCTCTGTTGAGATCCTCGTCAGAGCGGTTGGTGATGATTGCCAGGCACCGACGTGTTCTTCTGGGCTCAGGCTAGTGGAGACTGTGGTTCCTGTGATCCATTAGTCCTGTGGACTAATATTTTCCTTGTGTTTTTGATTTTCTTCATTCTCCTTTGTTCCTAATGTGTTGAGACCAAAAGATGTGTCTTAGATGGCCCCTCACAAGCTTTTAAGATCCCAGATGCTACTCACCAAAGTAGGATGTAGGATTTTTTCTTCATGAACTAAGTTATGTCAGTTGAACTAGATGTCCTCTGAGATAATAGTCTCCAGGCCTCAGCCCCAGTAACTCAGTCCTCAAGGTATTTGGATGTGTTTAGGAAACTGCTATGACTTTGTCTTGATCAAGTTGTGCTGACTTCCCCATTGTTGTGTGTTGTTTTTCCCTTCACCAAAGTTAACACTTGTCTGCTATCTAGTTAGTGATTTCCCCGTCCACCCCTCCCCTCCCTCATAACCATCAAAGATTTTTTTTTTCCTGTGGGTAAGCCTTTTCTTGGGTTTTTGTAATAGCGGTCTCAAACTTGCTTACTTTTGCTTGTGGTTAAGAAGTTAAACAGCTGCAATTACGATTTACCAGATTTAAAAAGAGGCTCAAAGACTTGCTGTAGCTCATCTAATCTCTAAGTGGCAAAGCACCTGGGACTGCTCACTCCAAGTCTGGTCCTGTGCCACCATGAAGCACTATCCACACCCGTGGATATCTCTGCATGTACATTACGCCAAAGTGTGAAACATAAAGTGATGTTCAAAACCTCTCTGTGTGGTTGAGAATGTTTACTAAGAGTTTCTCTTGCCTTATTTTATCAAAATCCGTTTAAACGAATGAATACCTTTATGTGTACTTAGCCAACCAGAGAGACACATAGAAACCAGTAAGCTTTGGCAATGCTCAGGTTCCTAAAGAAAGACAAGACATCCACTGTGAGGCATTTCGTTCTGGAGTAAAAGGGTAGAGAAAACAGTTTTGTAACATAGATTAGAAGACAGATTTTTTTTTTTTTTTTTGCTTGTTTCATTTTATTTTCTGCTAATGGATATCCAAGGTACCTATATTCACTGCAAAATTTCTTTTAGGGAAGGTGCTTGTGGGAAACTGTGACATATTTTATCAGGTTGTTTGAACTTTTTAACCTACAGGATTGATTATATTTTAATTAAGTACTTAATCAGAGAAAGGAAAAAGAATTATACCAAGTGAATCAAGATAACATTCTTTCCCATTCTTAGTATGTTCAACAATTTCAGGGAATTAAAAAAACTACCCAGTGGCCTTAAGATTTGGGCCAGGCCCTAGAATGTCTGTTTGTATTACATACCTGCTGTACAAGTGGTGTCTTAAGAGCTTTAGATCCAAGGAAGTTCTTTGTTTTGGTTGCTATCGTGACAAATTCTGGCATTTAGTTCTAGCCGGCCTGGGGGCCACCACATATGTAGGTTAATAATCAGGATCTTTTTGGTCAGAGAAACCCAATAACCTAAAAAGGATAGAATTATCTATTCACATATTGGGTAATAAATTTGAACTTAACATAAATGACTCTCAAAAACATAATTTTGAAGTAGAAATACAAGGTGCAAAAGGATAAGTACAGTACGATTTCATTTATGAACTTGATTGAAAATGTACAAAGCAATATGTATATATTGTAAAAGGATACATATATATGTAGTAAAAAGTATTTTTAAATGCAAGGAAAAATTAGTGTCAGATTCAGGTTCATGATTACTTCTAGGGAAGGAGTAAGAAGGATGGGAACGATGGTGAACAGAGGGCTTCTGTAAGTCTGCAATGTAAATTTGGGCAATTTATTTTTCAGTGCTTTAGTTACATTACCATTAAAATGCATACAATAATATTATCTCCCTGGAAGGGCTGTAGAGAAAATAAAATGTGATAATAGATGGAAAATGCTTAAAATGTCACCCAGCATGCAGTAAGTACCCAATTAATACTGTTTACTTATTTGAAAATACAATCTAAAACAAATAGAGAAAAATGTTAGATATTGCAAAAGTTTTGTAGGCTATATGAAAGAAGTGTTGCCTTTATATGTTAACTCATGTTTGAAATATATTCTACTTTAAATTTTTAAAATAATAGGCATTGAAGTTTGACTGATGGCTCTGAAATGTTGCTCCATCTCCTCTGAGACCTTGAATAAGTGTGTAACTCCTCCTTTGAACTACAGTTTCCCAAATAGTAATTTGGGGATACCAATGTCTGGTTTTATTTCCAAAGTCTGTGCCCTTTTATAAATTAAGTTTAGCCTCTAGATACTTTGTGAAATTGTCTGCAATAGTCATATTTTAGATTAGTTTGAAGATAACATGAGTGACTACCCTTTCTTTCTTCTCTCCTATTTAAGGGATGCTTCTTTCCACCCTATGGCAGTGCATTACTCCTGAATACAATTAAGATTAAGGCCTGTGCCAGAACAAAAGTAGTGAAACCTGAGTAAGCAGTAGAGGTCCCAAAGAGGTTTGGGATGTAGAAAGCTTTTTGGTACAAGAAACTTAAACACCAATGTCATAGGATATAATTGGAAATAACTTGCTCATTCCTGAGGATATGGCTAAACAACAGGAAAATGAGACTAACAGCACATTTGAGTAAAACATGGGTAAAATCGGTAGGTGTCTTGGTCCTACTTTTTTTTTTTTTTTTTGGTCCCAATCTGGAAAGTTTCAAAGTTAATGAATAAGAAAAAAAAAAAAAACAGAAGGCTTGCATTTCCACATATAAACTGAATCCCATGCTGGGGGGGACAAAAAAAATTTTATAGAGTCGTTATTTAACATGGCAGCCAAGTTGAGCTGAAAGATTTAAATATAAATAACAAGAATTTGGTAAAGTAAGCCTTGATCCTATTCTTGTTTTAGACAAGAATACTTTTGGGAATACATTGTGGTTGTTATTAGGTGCCGTCGAGTCGGTTCCAACTCATAGTGACCCTACATACAACAGAAGAAATACTGCCCTGTCTTGTGTATCCTCAAAATTGTTATTTTGCTTGAGAATACATTATTAAGGTGATAATAAAAGTTAGCATATATGGATATATTCTGGATGCTACATTGTTTTAGAGGTATTATCTCAGTTAACCCTCACGACAACTTTGTGAGTTCAGGAAAGTTAAGAAATGTTGTGTAGAATGTGTAGTATGAGGCCTCAACTCTGGACAGTCTACTCCAGAGCCTAAACTACAGTGCCTCCCACTAAGCTAGGCTGTGTCCACTGTAGTGGGCCGAATAGTGGCTTGAAGATATGTTTACGTCCTAATCCCTGCAACCTGTGAATATCACCTTGTATGGAAAAAGCTGTGATTAAGCTCAGGATCTTGAGAGAAGAACTTATCCAGTATTATCCAAAAGTGCCCTAAATGCAATCACATGCATCTTTATAAGACAGAGGGAGATGGAGCTCACACACAGACACACATAGATGAAGGCGATGTTTGAAGACAGAGGCAGAGATGGACCGATGCGGCCATAAGCCAAGGGACACCTGCAACCACCAGAAGCCGGAAGAGGCAATGAACGGATTCTCCTTTATAGCTCCACAAGGTGTCCTCCGGTCTGCTGACAAATTGATGTCAAACTTCTGACCTCCAAAAATGAGACAAAAAAACTCTGTTGTTTTAAGCTACTAAATTTGATACGTAAACGTTGTTGTTAGGTGCTGCTGAGTCTGTTCAGACTCATAGTGACCTTTTGTACAACAGAATGAAACACTGCCCGGTCCTGCACCATCCTCACAATCATTGCTATGTTTGAGCCCATTGTTGAAGCCACCGTGTCAATCCATGTCCTTGAGGGTCTTCCTCTTTTTAGCTGATCCTCTACCTTACCAGGCATGCCGTCCTTCCCCAGAGACCAGCCCCTCCTAATAACATGTCCAAAGTACATGAGATGAAGTCTTAGCATTCTCACTTCCAAGGAGCACTCTGGCTGTACTTCCAAGACAGATTTGTTTGTTCTTTTGGCAGTCCATGGTATATTCAATATTCTTCTCCAACAACATAATTCAAAGGCATCAGTTCTACAATCTTCCTTATTCATTGTCCAGCTTTCGCATGCATATGAGGTGGTTGAAAATATTATGGCTTGGATCAGGCACACCTTAGTCCTCAAAATGACATCTGTACTTTGAACGCTGTAAAGAGGTCTTTTTTAGCAGATTTGCCTGATGTCATACATCCTTTCATTTCCTGACTACTACTTCCCTGGACGTTGACTGTAGATCTAAGTAAAATGAAATCCTTGGCAGACTCAATATTTTCTCCCCTTATCATGATGTTGCTTATTGGTCCAGGTGTGAAGATTTTTGTTTTCTTTACGTTGTGTTGTAACTTTGATCTTCATCAGTAAGTGCTTCAAGTCCTCTTTACATTCAGCAAGCAAGGTTGTGTCATTTGCATATCACAGGTTGCTAATGAGTCTTCCTCCAATTTTGATGCCACGTTCTTCTTCGTATAGTCCAGCATCTTGGATTATTTGCTCAGCATACAGGTTGAATAAGTATGGTGAAAGAATACAACCCTGATGCACACTTTCCTGACTTTAAACCACATAGTATCCCCTTGCTCTGTTCAAAAGACTGCCTATGGGTTTCTGATGAGCCAATTAAGAGTTCTGGAATTCCCATTCTTTGCAATACTATACATAATTTGTTATGATCCACATAGTCAAATGCCTTTGCATAGTCAACAAAACACAGGTATGCATCTTTCTGGTATTCCCTTTTTCCAGCCAGGATCCATCTGACATCAGCAATGACATCCCTGGTTCCAAGTCCTCTTCTGAATCCAGCTTGAATTTCTGGCAGTTCCCAGTCAATGTACTGCTCCAAACTTTTTTGAATTATATTCAGTAAAACACTCAGTGGCAACAGCATAAGACTCAGCTAACCATGTCCTGAAAAATTGTCAGTGGTCAAATCCCCTGCCCGAAGCACTTTGGCCCCACTTTGAAGGTTCTCTTGATTTTCGTATGGTATGTCTGTATCCATTCTTCTTGTTTAAGGACTCCATTCTACCTTCTGCAATGTCCATGGGTCTTAACGGTTTACCTGGCTCTAGATTTTTAGCTGACAGTGTTATCATGAACTTTAGCTTCCAGGGTCACTTTTTGTTCTAAAGAACTTCCTTCCCCATCTCTTCCCCTGCCAGCCTACCTTGTGTTCTAGTTTTTATATCCAGACCATGGGATTTTTATCTCCGATGAAGAAGTTTGAATGATGATGAAAGAGCATTCTCACTTTCCACCTCTTTTATCATCAAACTTCTTTTTTTATACCGTTTCAGAATCCATGTGGAATCTGTTTTTTTAATTGTTGTAAAATCACGTCTAAAACAATTTGCCATTTCAACATTTTTCACACGTACAATTCAATGACACCAATTACAGCAATCATGTTGTGCAATTAAAGAAAAAAAACCGAAGCATACATGAGGGAAAGAAATCTCACCCCGAAAGATTCCTCGAATTACTATGACTGTGAGCTAAAGATTCTCAAGTTGATTTCTCTTAATATTTAAAATACTTCAGTTTAGGTTTATAGGACCCATAGTCTTAGCATCTCTTTAGGGACTATTCAATACAGAGGGAAACAGCAAGGGCCAAAGAGAAAAACTCTTGAGCACCAGTTTCCAAGTTTCCCGTTAAAAAAGCAAATATTCGCTAGCATCCACTGACTGCTTAGTTTACTCCAGTCCTTCTTTAAGAGGTGCACCTGCATCATCTCACTTCATTATCTTAACAACTCTATGCTTTAGGTACTATTAATCAGTTTAATTTCTAGAGAGAAAACAAAGTGTTAGATAAGAAATGAGGTAACATGCCTAAAATTATATAAATTGTATATAATTGGGCAAACACTTAAACCAATGTTTTGTGACTTTTGAGGCCAAGATCTTAGCTACTTACTTCCAGAAAAGTTTCCAGAGAGTTCAATCAGTGAAGGGAGCACAACTGTGGCTAACAAAGATCAGCTCTTGGGATGTTTTGAGCTTAATAAGGACCTAAGATAAGGTCGCTATGAGTTGGAATCGACGGCATTTTTTTTTTTTTGTAAGATAGCTACAACTTACAACTAAAGAATTTTTAAATTCCATATAATAATAACAATGGCCCTGTAATAAACAATCGTGATATTATCATTACTTAAAAATTTCTATCTCAATGTCATTTCCATTACAGAGCTGTTCTTGACTTATCTTTGACTTTTCGTTTCTCTGTGTTCCCACTTTATTCTAGAATGCAGCTCTTCAAAGCACTTATTATAATTACACTTATTGATTTTTTTTTGTTACCATTCTTAGATAAAGAATCGAAGTCTCAGAGACACTAAGTTATCTCCAAAATCCAAAACCAAATTGTCTTGTCTCTGGAACTTGAGTTTTTATTAACCACCAAGAAGAAAATAAAAATATAAATTTTGGAGCCCTGTGCAGCAAATTAGAGGCTAAGGTCTTATGAATAGAACTAAAGCAATGGAAAGCATTTTGTAATTGGTACTTAGAAGCTTACATAAGAAATCTTAATGATAAATTCACCTGTTTGCAGCAGACTGTTTAGCAATGGGCAAAACAATAAACAATTACAGTGTGAGAGCTTGAAACCTCAATGACTACCTACCTAGCAGCAACCATTTCCCAAAATGTCTCCCTTTTTCAAAATGGCTCTTTTACCAAAAATAGTTCCCTTTCCCAAAATGGCTCCCTTACCAAAATGACTTCCTTTCCCAAAATGTCTTCCCTTTCCAAAATGATTCCTTTTTTCAAAATGGCTCCTCTTCCCAAAAAGCCTTCCTTTCTCAAAATTTTGAAGTCTCCTGCATCTGTAGTCCAACCCAAGCCTCTGATGCCCAGCTCCCCTCCTTCCTCTCTGACCTTCCAGAGTTACTACTCTGCACCCCTCTTTTCCTACCTACTCCACAGAAAACCCCCTTACTAACCTCCATATTATCTCAATTGAATTGATGCCTTTGAATTATGGTGTTAGTGAAGAATGTTGAGTATACCATGGACTGCCAGAGGAATGAACAAATCTGTCTTAGAAGTACAGCCAGGATGCTCCTTAGAAGCAAGGATGGTGATACTTCATCTCACCTACTTTGGACATGTTATCAGGAAGAATCAGTCCTGGAGAAGGACATCATGCATGGTAGACAGTCTTCAAAAAAGAGAAAGACCCTCAACAAGTTGGATTGACACTGGCTGCAACGATGGCTCAAACGTAACAATTGTTTAACATACACTTCTGTGTCAATTCAAAGTACCAAAGATGAGGAAGAGAACAAGCCCAATCCCATATTCAGAATGCATCATTTATAGCCTACTTGTATCTGTTGTTGTTGTTAGGTGCCATCAGTCAGTTCCTACTCATAGCAACCCTATATACGACGGGATGAAACACTGCCTTCATAACTAAGACCCCCAAAACCAAAATGATGCCCCCAATTTCCTCACTAATATAAAAAGTGTTAGTAACTACATAAAACACATTTCAGAAATAAATTGTGTATGTGAGTGAGGGCAGAAGAGGCAGAAAGGCAAGAGTGTTCTCCTGTCCAGTCAGTTCTGCACTGATTCACCCAGAACTACTGCAGAGATACATCTATGCCTATTACTTGCCAATGGAAAGATGATCACGTTTGATTGCCTGGAATTTCAGGAACAATGTTCTTCTAAGATAAATCAACCTCCAAGATGGTCCTTATTGATCACCCCGTTCCTGGTATTCACACATTGGACTATTCCTGTTCCTTTGAGTGTGGTTTGGGTCTACTGACTCTTTTCTAACTAGTAGCATATAGCAGAAGTATTGGGATTTCACTACTGAGATGAGGTTACAGAGAGACTCTGGCTTGCCTCCGGGATGCTCTTTCCCTCTCTTAGTCTCTTTCTACCATTTTGTGAGTTGTCATGTGGCAAGAACTGATGGAGACCTACAGTTAACAGCCAGTGAGAAAACAATGTCCTCAGGCCAACAATCTGTGAGAAACTGAATCTCACAACAATCTTCAGAAGTATCTGCTTCTCAGTGAGTGAGCTGAGAAGCAGGTACTCCACCATATGAGCCTTTTGGTGAGATTATAACCCCAGCCAACATCCTACTGCAACCTCATGAGAGACATAGTCAGAGGAAGCCAGCTAAAGCATGCCAGAATTTCTGACCACAGAAACGATGAGATCTTCAAGGCTTGCAGTTCTGAGACATCAAGTTTTAGGATAATGTGCTATTTGGTAGTAGATACCTTACTCTACGAATTCTGCAAGAGGAACTTTATGTGGCTCCGTTTTTATGGTTTTGTAAAGGAATGCTATTTTGCCATGGAGCTTTAAAAAAAAAAAAAAAAGCTTCGTATTTTTCTTTTGTCAATACAGGCAATCACTGTAGCTGTTACCCGTGTGACCAGCGTTAGATATCTGACCCTGAAATCACTCATTTTGAAAGTGGGTTAGGTGAGTGTGTTAATGGCTATAGCACGAGCAGTCAGGACCACACACACAGAGTCGGGGGGAGTGAACAGATTGCAGAGACACAGTCAACACACCTTTAGTGACGGCATTTGAAGGAAGAAGTAAGGAGATGTGTCAAAGAAAATTAGAACAGATTTTATGAATGCCATGTCCTTTGAGCTTGAAAGAAAGAGAATTTTTAAGTTTATTTACTTTTAGTTTGTGTTATTTCTTTAATTGCAGATTTTAAGTCCTCAAAAGAGCATTTCTTGGTGACAGAGACAGCATGAGCCAAGGGGAAGATCAGGCCATATGCAGAAAGTAACAGAGTTAGATTGGAATGCAAAAGGCTTGGCAATGAAGTGGTGGTGCGAGTAGTGGAATTTAGCGGCGTTGCTATGCGATGCTTTTCCTACTGACGATTAAAGGAAGGAGAACTTAGAATGGAGTCAGATATACAGACACCGAAGAATTGACCAATGCTGGGTGCTAATTCCACAAGGGATCAAAAAATGCTACTACTAAAATACTTGTCCTCAAAATCAGAGAAGGCATTAAATCGACTTGTCTGTTGCTGTCCTTGGAGTCCTGGGTGGCATAAATGTCAAGTGCTCAACTACTAACCAAAAGTTTGGGGGTTCAAACCCCCCCGGGGTGCCTCAGAAGAAAGGCTTGGTGACCTGCTTCTGAAAAATCACAGCCTTGAAAATCCCCTGGAGCACAGCTCTACTCTGAAACACACTGGGTCTCCCTGAGCTGAGCTGACCTGAGGCAACTGTTACAGCCTTCCTTGTTCTAAAGCAGAGAGAAAACCGTGTGAACACAAAAAGTTTGATAACGCTGAACAAAGTGATGGGATTAAATTTGCATTCACATAGCAAAAATGACTAATAACGAACCCATCAGTAGAAAAATTTTCAAAATTATCATGCTTAGTGAGGCCGACAGTCCACTTTCGAGCCTAAGCTCATGTTGGCCCCTAGCCGTCCAACCTTTGAGAGCCGATCAAGGACTCAGAGACACTAGGTGCTGCCTCCGTTTCTCCTCAGCTTACTGCCAGTATGATCAGGGCCCGGGATGGGACCCCTCAGTGTGGTGCTAGAATGGTGCCAATCTCCAAGCTTTAAGAGACAACAAAGTACACTTCTAACGAACTGGACTACAGACTAACTTTCAGCTACTGAAGCGCACACTAGGGCCTCTGAGCCATTATTAAAAATTGTTCTTTACAACTGCAGAGAGTAATGGGCTTTAAAAATTTACCAAATAAATAAAAATTAAGACATCAATTTTAACTAGTTTTTTTTTTTTTTTTTACTTAGTTGTAAAAATAAAATGATTTTGAAAATACAGTATATTGGAGAAAGTGTGAATAAATAGGAATTCTCACACATTGTTGGAGGGAATTTAAACTGATACTTTCTGGAGGTCAATTTGGGAAATCTAGTTTAAAAATTAATATACCCTTTGACTCAACCACTACACTTTAAGAAACATATATAAAAACATGCACTCTTTTGACAAAAAAAGAATATATAAGAATGTGTACATTCCAGCAGTATTTCTGAGAGTGAAATTTTGGAAATAGTATAACAGACCACTGATAGGTAGCAAGTGAAATAGTTATGATACATCTACAAATGGAATACAGTACACCTACTCCTCACTTATCAACTATTTCATTATCCAACATCTCACACAACGGTATTAAAAAACTACTCTCCAACTATTTTGCACATTAATGAGGCAGCTGGCATGGCAGCAGTATCTAGGGAGCATCCTGTCCCTCAGAGAGGGTCTCTGAACAGCCTCCGGGAAGCCGGGCTGGGCTGCCCCGTGCCCTGCACTCCCTCCTGCCAGTCGGGGCACAGCAACCAGCTGTCACTCAGGGCAGTCTCCTCCGTGGCCAGGGCCTCTGGGTGGACCCGCAGGCAGTACTGAGCCAGCCAGTGGGCACCTGTTTTGGGTTCTGAGTTCCCATGCAGCCTGAGCCCTGCAGCTCAAAATTGCTGTGGGGTGGAAAGGGAGAGAAGAAAGAGGTATCAGAGAGGGTATTTGGAAGAAATGCATGTGATTTTAATGACATCCCAAAGTGAGTTGAACTTGGCCTGAAGCGTCTGTCTCAGCGGGGCTGGGAGCATGGCCAGACTCTCAGTGCCCTAACAAGAAGCCCTGAGCCTGGGTGACTTGCCAGGCCTGAAGGATTGTGAACTCAGGGGTTGTAGGGGTGGGAGTGGAGCTCTGGAGGCAGCTCTGTGAGGGAAGCTCTGACCCAGCACAGGAGGAAGGTGAAGTGGTTAAGCTGCCGGCCCTCTAGTCACACAGCCCGGCTTCATCCAGCTTTGTCTCCTCCAAACTTCCTCCTTTGCAAAGGAAAAATCCATAACTGGACTCATCATAGTGATAAGCAATCAGTGAGTCTTAGCTGTTACTATTTCTATAATCATATTATCTAAATTAAAAAAATTGGACAAATGGATGATCTGAAAACAAACAAAAATCCTCCATTTTTTTGTAATGCAATTTCTGCGTAACAATCTGGTTTTTGGAACCTAACCATGGCGATAAATGAGGAGTGACTGTATAAAAACAAAAGGCAGTTTAAAGTGTGCCAGTGTGTAACAATGAATAAGATTTCAGTGAACAGGATAAGGTGGCGCTAAGTTTATGATACGATACGCTTTGATCTATACAAGCAAAAGGCTATGTGCACATGTTTTCTTGGGTACACAGATTACGTGGAAGGATATTTAGGAAAAAAAATGCTGTTGTTGTTAGGTGCCATCCAATCAGTTCTAACTCACAGCAACCCTATGTACCACAGAACGAAACACTGCCTGGTCCTCAGCCATGCTCACAATTGTTGTTATGCTTGAGCCCATTGTTGCAGCCACTGTGTCAATCCATCTCGCTGAGGGTCTTCCTCTTTTTTGCTGACCCTCTACTTTACCAAGCATGATGTCCTTCTCCAGGGACTGATCCTGCCTGACAACACATCCAAAGTGTGTAAGACCCAGTCTCCCATCCTTGCTTCCAAGGAGCATTCCGGTTATACTTCTTCCAAGACAGATTTGTTAGTCCTTTTGGCAGTCCATGGTGTATTCAATATTCTTCCCCAACACCACAATTCACAGGTATCAGTTCTTCTTCAGTCTTCCTTATTCATTGTCTAGCTTTCACACACATATATACAATTAAAAATACCATGGCTTGGGTCAGGCACACCTTAGTCTTCTGGGTGACAATTTTGTTTCCATAGGAAAAAGGTAGCAGTCGTTATCTCTAGTGAGGGAATCTGAGAGACTGAGGGAAATGTGAGAAAGAGGCTTCGTTCTGTAGAATTTTATAACCTAAAATTTGAGCATGTATTACCTATTCAGATAATTGATTACATATTTGTAAATTAAATACGTAAATAAAATAAACACATATATTTCTTGTTAGATTGTATCTCCAGTCCCAAACATGACTTTATCTCCACTTCAGAAAGGTTGACAGTCCTGAATACAACCTAGTATTCCTTTCATGTTTCTTTGTCTTTGCTCTCAGAAACAAACTGAGTAATATTTGGAGGTAGACCATGTGAAGAGATTGCCCTGCGGGATTTAGTTTTTAAAAAATAAGTGAAGAAATGTTCAAATGTATCACGCATAAACTCATTCAGTTTATTTCAAGGCTGTCATGGCAAGGCACACAGATTAGATGACCTATTACCCACTGCCATTGAGTTGATTCAGACTTTTAGAGACCCTACAGGACACAGGGAGGCCCTGATGGCGTAGCGGTTAAGGGCTATGGCCGCTAACCAAAAGGTCGGCAGTTCAAACCGGCCAGGCGCTCCTTGGAAACGCCATAGGGCAGTTCTACTCTGACCTATAGGGTCGCTATAAGTCGGAATCGATTCAATGGCATTGGGTTTTGGGACAGGACAGAGTAGAAGTGCATAGGGTTTCCAAGACCATAAATCTTCTACGGAAGAAGACTGCCATGTCTTTCTCCCATGGAATGACTGATGAGTTGGAAACATTGACCTTTTGGTTAAAGATGAGTGCTTTAACCACTGTGCCACCAGAGCTGATAAGACCACAGGATGTTTAATTAGAATCAGAGAATCATAACAATGTAAGGTTAGTCAGATGGTTAGAGTCCAAATCTTTAGACTTCAGGCCTCTACATTTAAAAAGTGGCCTTGGGAGGAAGGTTTGGCCACAGTTCAAGCTTGGTGGAGGTCTGAGGTTGGCAGAGGCCAGTCAAGTCTTTGCCCCTGCCTTTTCTCAGTAAATGTGCCAAAGTTCAGGGTTTATGTGCAATTTTCTCACTTTAGTTTCACGTTACACCTATTCCTCACTTATTGACATAGATTCCAAAGACCAGGTCGTAACGTGAAAATTGGGGTTATGTGAAATACTTGAGATTTCCTGCCCCAGTCTCCCCACCTTCCCAGCCCCAGCACTCCTGGTTGGGTGGTCATGGCCCATCTGTACCTGCAGTGGTCATGAAATTCTCCTTGCTTTGCTACGGGCAGATCCATGCTATGGGCTGATGGCCAGGCATCCTCAGCTGCCCGGTGTCCCAGCTCAGGCTTCATGGTTCATTCATTGTGGAATGCAGGGCGGCTGGGACTGTGCACCACAGCCTCAGCCAGGTGATGGCTTCATAGAGGCACATACCGTCCACTGCCTATAACCCACTCCTGGCCCCTATGGGCTGGTGCCTGCTTGCAAGTTGGGCATGGGGCAAAGGGTGGGGCATGCTGGGAGAGAGCTGAGAGGAGGCAAGGGAAACATAAACCAGGATGAACCAGAGTGTTGGGAACCCTGGGGACACCAGAATGGGGTAAAATACCCCAGGGGTGGCTCCTCTCCCCCTTCCACACGCCCTGAACGAGGGTGTGTGGGTAGGCAGGGTCGTTAATGCTCAAAATAGTCAGACAGTAGATTTTTTACTATTGTCGTGAATGTGAGATGACAGATAATGAGATAGTATGTGAGGAATAGGCCTGCAAGTGTCAGGTGATGTCATGCTTACCTCAGATTAGAGCATTGCATCTTTTCTTCAAAGTCAGCCAGAGTGTTGCTTCTTTCTTTAAGATAGAGATTAAACGAGTTGTTTATGACACACTTACGTTTCATTGCCAATCTACAGAAGTTTAACTATATGTTACATTTTCTTTATCACCACATGCAGGTACACAGCTATCTTAGAGAGGTGGTTTACTGTGTACTTTACATACTTCTTTGCTTCTATTTCTAAATTCAGACATTTTCTATTTCCAGTGTCACATTGTGTGGTTTGAGAGCATAACAGAGGGAAACAGAACAATGACTTATACATGTGTGGTACTGTGGTTTGAGGGCATCACAGAAATATATGTAACATCAATTATTTAAGAAAAACTTTTCAGAAGAGCTGTCAACTTTATTTATAGTTTCTTCTATTATAATCCTAATGTCTTTATGTCTCTTAGTCAGTGAGTAAAAATAAAGTCACATTAACGTCGGTATTCTGAATCTATTGACTCAGTGGCTTTCTGTTTCAACTTCAGGACCACATTCATTCTGCAAATTATATCCCCCAAATATTTCAGTGTCATCCCCAGAGCTGGCTTTATATGCATTCGCAAGGTCAATTTCTGGGAGAATCCGTGGTGTTTCCTTGACTCCTCTGAAACCTGCTGTTGTCTGTTAATGGCTCATCTTAGTTAGGGGCAAATCTCTCAATGTTCTTGGCCACATTTCTTTGAATCAAGAAAGCAAAAACATTCACAAAATACCCCCACCTTCCCCACCACCTCAAGCAGGCTTCAATTTCCATCTCATAGGCTAGAATTTTGTGACAAACCACTCATAGATGTAAAAGAAGCTGGAAAAACAGACAGTATAATTTTTCCATCTAATCATGATTCATTACCTGGGGATGAATCAGGACTTGGCCAGATACAAATTGTGTTTTTATAGTAATAACAACAAGGGAGATAAATTGCTTTAAAATATTTCCTCATATTGAGATTAAATAAATGATTACCACGTATCTACACCTCAAAATAGAAAACAAACTCTAGGACTCTCAGCAGTGTTAATCCATTCCCACTCATTCGGCAATTTCACATGATTACCAGGAGCTTATTGCATTTTTTTTGTCTCCCTTTCTTTTTTATTTTCTATTAATTTGGGGCTTTGAAACAAGAAGATACAACAAAAAATATAAGTTTATGAATACATTTGTTTACTATTTATTTAAATAACTATTTTGGGTGGAGTAGCAGTAATTTTAAATACACCTTCATTGGGAAGGAAATATTTGCATTCTATCACCTTTTTTCTTTTCATCCTATTCTGGAAAATGACTCTTCACTGTGTGTATGTGTGTGTGTTAAAGATCAAAACAGACGTTTTGAAATAAGAGTGGAAAAATATTAAAATAATGCAAGGTTTTATGAACATTTAATGGGATGGCACATGGCTTTCATTACTCAGAGAGCAATTTAATGGCTTATGGAAAAATCAAACCTATATTGTTATAGCTGCCACTATATTAATTTCAGAAGCAGTTTTTTACCTTCCCATGTATTTGCTTTCAGTTTACAGGTAGAAAAATGGATTCTCTTTTTCTCACTACTAAATATGAGCCATTGATTCTGGTGAAAAATCAGAAATAAAATTTGAATTTTAGCATTTTATATTAATTTTATTGAAATGTGTATTGAAAAAACATTTTAAACTTTAAGTATATTTTATGCTTTAGACATTTTTCACAACCAAGAAATATTTAGCTGAAGCTGTCTTTAAAATTACAATTAATCGTATAAGAGAGAATATACTAGTCATAGAACACATTTGCATTGAATACCAACCACATCCCTTTATTAGAGATTTGTTGACCTGAACGGAATGTGATAGAAATAGCATGCTGGCAAAATAATTGCAAGTTAATACACTGAAAATCTATTGGAAACCTACTAAATAAAAAACAAAACAAAACAATTATACTGTTTCCCAAACTTGGTGAGGCTGTCTCTACATGTACGCAATTTGGAATGGAGGTTGTTCATATGGATCAAGGAGTCCTGGTGGCACAGTGGGACACAGTGGTTAAGAGCTTGGCTGCTAACCAGAAAGCCGGCAGTTCGATTCCACCGGCTGCTCCTTGGAAACCCTATGAGGCAGTTCTACTCTGTCCTATAGGGTCACTACGCGTCAGAATCGACTCGACAGCAACAGGTTTGTTTTTTTTTTTATATGGATCAAAGATCTAAAAATGTTCATACAATTTGATCTGCAATTACTGTTGATGAAAACCAGTTCTAAAGCAAAAAATGTGAAAGAACCCAGAAGGCAAGCCTGTACACCAGATGGATAGTTAGCTAGCTAGATATAGTAATATATCGCTAAATAGCAAAAATTAAAAATGGAATAGTTCAGAAAGGGGAAAAAATGTCATAATTTAATGCAAAACCAGAGAAATAAATACTATGTAGCCATTATAAATACTGACTACAAAGACCATGTAGCAATACGATGTAGTTAAGGGGCATTTATACTTAGGAATCGAGTGTTGCTATTTATAATTATAGCTGGACACTCATCGCTTGCCTATGGATGTAGACTAAAAGAGGGGATGGACAAGTAAGAAGCACCTCGGATTTATCTGAGTATAGCAGATTATGCGTGGTCTTAATTTACCTCTTTGTTTAGTGCTTTATTGGATTTACTGTACTGTTTAAACAATAAAAATGAGAAAATAAAATTTAGAAAGAAAGCAACTAAATCCAGCACAACTAGATGTTGTCCAGCTACCACCACCGGCTGCTCTGACAGGGGTCACAATAGAGGGTCCCAGAAAGAGCTGGAGAAAAATGTAGAACAAAACTCAAACTCACAAAAAAGGAGCAGACTACTGGTCTGACAGACTGGAGAAATCCCTAGAGTACAGCTCCTGGACACTCTTTTAACTCAGTACTGAAGTCACTCCTGAGGTTCACCTTTCAGCCAAAGATTAGACAGACCCATAAAGCAAACAATAATACACTTAGCTCAACAGCGTATACGAGACTAAACAGGCACATCAGCTCAGGGGCAAGGACAAGAAGGCAGGAGGACATAAGAACGCTGGACGAATGGAAATGGGAAACCCAAGGTTGAGGATGTTGACACATCGTGGGGTTGGCAACCAATGTCACAAAATAATATGTGTCTTGTTTAATAAGAAACTAATTTGCTCTGTAAAACTTCATCTAAAGCACAATAAAAAAAAAAAACTAAAAAATAAGAATCTTATCTAGTTACCAAATTTACTTATGACTTGGACAATATAGTTCTTAGTCAAAATCCCCTCCACCCACTCGCATTCACTAGGCAATTGAATAATCACAAACTGCACATTTGTAATGCTTGCCTTTTGTATTTAGAAACATATGAGTTAAAATTCAGATGGACCAAGCGTTGTGATAATATGGAGAAATGGTAATCCTCTCATATTGCTGGTGGGAATTTGAAACGTGCAGGCAGTTTGGAAATTAGTTTGACAGTTTTTGGAAAGTTAATGATACACTCACCATATTGCATTACCCCTCAATTGCATTACCGAAGAGACATAAAAACATACATCCAAACAATGATTTGTATGTGAATATTCACTACAGTGTTTTCCATACTCGTGCCAAGCTGGAAACAATCCAAATAAATGTTTATTAGTGGGTGCATGGATCAATAACACATGGTATATTCATAAAATCAAATACCTACTCAGCAATAAATAGGAACCAACTGCCCAGCCAAGTTCCAGGGTCGCCAACAGAAAGACACAAATCACACATAAGCAGTGAAAAAACGCTTTTCTTGCTTCATGTAGAAAAAATAGAGGAAAGTCAGCTTCAGGTGTGGGCACTGGTCTCCTGTGTCCAGTGAGTAGCTTCTCACAATAGGCACAGGGCAAGTGTCACATACACACCCGTCTTGTACTGGATGTGAAAGACCCCTTTCCATCCCTGCTGGAAACAGATGAAGACGTGGGGGTTAGCCAGGTGCCATGTGGTGCTGCACCTGAGCACCTGCCCTTGAAAATTGAAAAAGAAGAGCAGCACTGATATTCTAAAACTATACAGGCGACAGGTTACTGTAGGCCCGGAACAGGGAGGGAGGCTTCCTGGATAAGGAGAAGAAACTGGGAGAGAGAGCAGACCCAGCCCTCTTATCAGAGGTTTCCAAATCCACGTGAGACCCATAAATGAGATGATCTTCTTGTCGCTTTGTTGTTGTTGTTGTTAGGTGCCGTCGAGTCAGTTCCGACTCATAGCGACCCTATGTACAACAGAACGAAACACTGCCCGGTCCTGCACCATCCTTACTATCGTTATGCTTGAGCTCATTGTTGCAGCCACTGTGTCAATCCACCTCGTTGAGGGTCTTCCTCTTTTCCGCTGACTCTGTACTCTGCCAAGCATGATGTCCTTTTCCAGGGACTGATCCCTCCTGACAACATGTCCAAAGTATGTAAGATGCAGTCTCACCATCTTTGCTTCTAAGGAGCATTCTGGTTGTACTTCTGCTAAGACAGATTTGTTCATTCTTTTGGCAGTCCATGGTATCTTCAATATTCTTCACCAACACCACAATTCAAAGGCGTCAACTCATCTTCGGTCTTCCTTTCACAGTGTTATCCATAGTTTGTTATGATCCACACAGTCAAATGCCTTTGCATAATCAATAAAACACAGGTAAACATCCTTCTGGTATTCTCTGCTTTCAGCCAGGATCCATCTGAAATCAGCAATGATATACCTGGTTCCACATCCTCTTCTGAAACCGGCCTGAATTTCTGGCAGTTCCCTGTCGATATACTGCTGCAGCCGCTTTTGAATTATCTTCAGCAGAATTTTCCTTGTGTGTGATATTAATGATATTGTTCTATAATTTCCGCATTCGGCTGGATCACCTTTCTTAGGAATAGGCATAAACACGGATCTCTTCCAGTCAGTTGGCCAGGAAGCTGTCTTCCATATTTCTTGGCATAGACAAGTGAGCACCTCCAGTGCTGGATCTGTTTGTTGAAACATCTCAATTGATATTCCATCAATTCTGTCAGTTTGTTGTACTGTGGGGGCTTGTGTGTTGCTGTGATGCTGGAAGCTATGCCACCGGTATTCAGATACCAGCAGCATCACCCATGGAGGACAGGTTTCAGCTGAGCTTCCAGACTAAGACAGACTAGGAAGAAGGACCTGGCAGTCTACTTCTGAAAAGCATTAGCCAGTGAAAACCTTATGAATAGCAGTGGAACATTGTCTGATATAGTGCTGGAAGATGAGCCCCCCAGGTTGGAAGGCACTCAAAAGATGACTGGGAAAGAGCTGCCTCCTCAAAGTAGAGTCGACCTTAAAGAAGTGGATGGAGTAAAGCTTTCAGGACCTTCATTAGCTGATGTGGCACCACTCAAAATGAGAAGAAACAGCAGCAAACATCCATTCAAAATTGGAACCTGGAATGTACGATGCATGAATTTAGGAAAATTAGAAATCGTCAAAAATGAAATGGAACGAACACATAAACATCGATATCCTAGGCATTAATAAGCTGAAATGGACTGGTATTGGCCATTTTGAATCGGACAATCATATAGTCTACTCTGCTGGGAATGACAACTTCAAGAGGAATGGTGTTGCATTCATTGTCAAAAAGAACGTTTCAAGATCTATCCTGAAGTACAACGCTGTCAGTGATAGGATAATATCCATACATCTACAAGGAAGACCAGTTAATACGACTATTATTCAAATTTATGCAACAACCACTAGGGCCAAAGATGAATAGAGGATTTTTATCAGCTGCTCCAGTCTGAAATTGATCCAACATGAAATTAAGATGCATTGATAATTCTTGGTGATTGGAATGTGAAAGTTGGAAACAAAGAAGAAGGATCAGTAGTTGGAAAATATGGCCTTGGTGATAGAAACAATGCCGGGGATCGAATGATAGAATTTTGCAAGACCAATGACTTCTTCATTGCAAATACCTTCTTTCACCAACATAAGCGGCGACTATACTTTTTTTATACACATGGACCTCTCCAGATGAAACACACAGAAATCAAATTGACTAAATCTGTGGAAAGAGATGATGGAAAAGCTCAGTAACATCAGTCAGAAAAAGGCCAGGGGCCGACTGTGGAACAGGCCATCAATAGCTCATATGCAAGTTCAAGCTGAAACTGAAGAAGATCAGAGCAAGTCCACGAGAGCCAAAATATGACCTTGAGTATATCCCACCTGAATTTAGAGACCACCTCGAGAATAGATTTGACGCTTTGAACACTAGTGACCGAAGACCAGACGAGTTGTGGAATAACATCAAGGACATCATCCATGAAGAAAGCAAGAGGTCACTAAAAAGACAGGAAAGAAAGAAAAGACCAAGGTGGATATCAGGGGAGACTCTGAAACTTGCTCTTGAGCATCGAGCAGCTAAAGCAAAAGGAAGAATTCATGAAGTAAAAGAACGGAACAGAAGATTTCAAAGGGCCTCTTGAGAAGTCAAAGTAAAGTATTATAATGACATGTGCAAAGAGCTGGAGATGGAAAACCAAAACGGAAGAACACACTCGGCGTTTCTCAAGCTGAAAGAACTGAAGAAAAAATTCAAGCCTTGAGTTGCAATAGTGAAGGATTCCATGGGGAAAATATTAAATGATGCAAGAAGCATCAAAAGAAGATGGAAGGAACACAAAGAGTCACTATACCAAAAGGAATTGGTCAACATTCAACCATTTCAAGAGGTGGCATATGATGAGGAAGCGATGGTACTGAAGGAAGAAGTCCAAGCTGCTCTGAAGGCATTGGCGAAGAACAAGGTTCTTGTTTTTAGGTCAAACAAAAACAACGAAACAGCAACAGTAAACCTAGCTCCTTAAATGACTCAAAGATCGCATCCGAAAGTGTTAGCAGTTTATACGGGAGCAAGTTTTTGACAGGAGAAACTGCTCAGAGTATCTTACCTAATGACCTGAAATGTGAGAATTTGGTATCTTGCTCCTCCCTCGTGGCAGTGGCCTAGTCTCTTCATAGTCAACATGTCTAACATGTCTAGTTTTGGAAAATTGGTTTTAGAATACTAACACCTCAAATTCACAATTGGCCTACTAGTTACAAGTAAATTAAAAACATTTCAATACTTACTCATTCAACGAGAAATGGAAAATTTCTCAGCAGCCAGAACAGCTGCTGCTGTCATGGTAGAAATTTTAACAAACTGTCAGGTTGGGAAGTCAACATTTCTGGAATCCAGGCCAAGAGAGAAAATCAAAGTAAAAACTCAGAAATCTTAGGCATAAATTCTCTCTGTACCAGATATATGAGGAACTTATTCTATGATACAAATTTACACTAATCAATCTGAATTAACAGAGTTTTCCCAGATAGACCACAGATCAGATCAGGTCCTCCTGAGAAGTAGAACAAATAATCCCTGAGGTTTCTCCTTTCAGATTCCAGTATAAGATCTGTGTGGAGAAACCCCAGGCCCTATGTCAATCTCAAAAGGCAATATTAAGGAATTTTAGGGCATTACCAATACAGATGGTCACTATGAGTCGGAATTGACTTAAGGACAAGAATTTTTTTTTTTTACCAATACAGAAAACACTAATTCTGGGAAACTTAGAACTGTTGAGGAAATTTATTTTTATTGGGGACAGTAGAAGAGGAAACATTTGCAGTTACTGTGTTGTGATGTCATTACATGTTAGGCACAGGGAAGCAAAGAAAATTCCTGTAATGGTTTCACCATCTCTAAATGCATGTGTCGAACTTGATTTACCGCAACCCCAGAAATGAAGGAGCCCATATGTGAATTGATGGAGCATACAGTGCTCTGCACCAAAAGATGGGTGTGCCAAATCAGAGCCAGTGGAGTTTCCTATTTCCAAAATATACTGTAAATATAAAGGAGTTATGGAAGCCAGGGTGAGAGAATTTAATCAGTAGCATAAATGACAAAATTGTATCTGTCTTATCAGTTTTCCCTTTAAAGTCCCAGTTTGGCCAATTACAAAGTTAGATTGTACCTCAAGGTTAGCTATGATTTCCACAAAACAAGACGGGACTTGCCAGCTATCGCTAACGCTGTACCACACATCAATCTGGCAGATTTATTCTTTTCAATACTATCACATTAACCACAAGCAGCAGTTGGCCTTCGCTTGGCAGGACTAACAACTGACTTTTATTGTCTTACCATAAAAATATTCAAATTCTTCAACATGTTAGTATAATTTATAAGGGAGTAAGTATTCAAACTGATGTTTGTGATCTAATTCAAATGTTAAATGTAACACATTATATTAATGCCACAGCAACAATTCAGAAGTAATTTAATCTGACATTCTCTCCTCTCCTATTGATTTTATGACTGAAATGAAATAGGCCATTACACAGGAAAATATTCACAAGACCTCCTCATCGGTAACCTTTACAGGGTGCAGTTGTCTAGAACGACAAGGCCAGGTAGAGGGTTGCATTCCTGACACTTCCTACTTCTGAAAAAGAAGGTGTGAAAATTGATTGGTTAAGTTTGGTGATGGAAGTCAATTTATCTCACATCTAGTATTATGTTTTAATTCCTTAAGCAAGGGACTAGAAAGATGTCATGTATGTGTTTCTAAGCAACAAAGTGGAGCCCTGGTGGTGCAGTGGTTAAGAGCTACGGCTGCTAACCAAAAGGTTGGCAGTTTGAGTCTACCAGCCACTCCCTGGAAACCCTATGGGGCAGTTCTACTCTGTCCTATAGCGCCGCTATGAGTCGGAATTGACTCATCCAGCAATGGGTTTTAAGCAACAAAGTATCACAGCAGGCTCAAACATAACAAGCTTACCTTCTTCTAGATCCATGATATACTGAAAAAAATATGATTCTTTGGAGGCCTGGCATTGATAGTGTGGTAAATGGAGCCTTGGAACAAAGAAGCAAACCCTCTCAGCTTCTAGACTTGGCATTGCACAGTCTGCCTAAAGCACACACGCCTTGTCAACTGCTAGCTACTTAGCGGGTATCAGCTGAAGGTTAACATTTTACAGAATGACATTCTTTCTGAAATGTGAACTGCTCTCAAGAAATGGATCGTTTCTTATTCCACTACTCATACATGGGTTGGGTAAAGAAGATTCCCATGGTTAAATGAAAGGAATGCCTCAAGGAATGGCATCACTCCCCAAGAATGTCACTTCACCAGGATACCAAGGTACTTGTGCCCCAGGCAAGGAGTACATCATGCCGGCCGACTCCCAATGGACCCCACTGGTGCCCTGAAACCATTCCCCCATGAGTCATTCTCTTATGTTCTCAGATTTGCTGTGTATTCTCAGGTCCTCCACCAGCTGCCCTTCCAAGTGTACAGTCTACTCTTATTATTCATGGATTCCGTATTTGCAAATGTGTCTTCAGGATGAAATTTATTTGTAACATCAGAGTAAATACTCATGGTGTTTTCATCGTTATCCATGGACGTACGGGTTAGTGAGGAAATCGAGTAACCCAACATGCCTTCTTATTTCAGCTCTCATACTACAAACAAGTGCACATTTCATGGTCTATTTCATGCTGAATTTTCACATATTTGTGTTTTTTGTTGGTGATTTAGCTGTTTAAAGTGCTCCTCAAGTGTAGTGTTGACATGTTGTCTACTGTCTCTAAGTGCAAGGAAGCTGTGATGTGAGTTACAGAGAAAACACATTTATCAGATGAGCTTTATTCACGCACGAGTTATAACACCGTTGGCTGTGAGTTTACTGTTAATGACTCAACAATATATTTAAAAAAAAAAACTTTAAAAGACACATAAAGAAAGGATATGTATTGATTGGCTCATGAAAATGTGATCAGATGCTCACATGAACCTAACCTTTTATATCTGTTAGGAGCAATAGTTCAATATTTGCTAATTTAGTGCTTGTGGTGACTTCATAGAGCGTAACTATTACTAATAACAAGAATCAACATTAGATCAGTCCAGACAAGCATCATACTTACTGAGGAAACACTGGAGTTTTCCTAATAAAGTCAGGAACAAGACAAGGATGGATGACAGTCCCCAGTGCCACTTATCATCTCAATGAAATTATTTGCCAATGTAATTAGAGAAAAAAAATATAGAAATAGAAAAATTTTAAAGGGAGGAAGGAAAGAAAACAATTTAGATAATTATATTCCTGGAAAACCCAACTGAGAAGCAACTGAAAATTCACTAAATTATAGAGGCATATAATTAGTAGAGAGAAATTAATTGCTATCATACATAAAAATCACGGGACGGCAGAAGATATATTAGAATCGAAGATTCCATTTAAAATGGCAGCCAGATATATAGAATTCTAAGAATAAATTTATAAATAAAATTAGCAAAATCTACGTAATCTTAACACACTACTGAAGTGCCCAATGAACACCCTAAGAGCAGAAAGGAACAATAAGAAAGACAAAGCTCTTAGATGGGAAAATTTTCTATCATTATTACCACAAAACTCCCTATATTAATCCTATGTGAATTTATCATGAACCCAATGAGCACGTAAGCTAAATTAAACAAATAGTCTAGAAAGCCTTTAATTAACAACTCTGAGTGAGAACTAATGCTGCTAGATTCTCAGTTGTACTACGTTTTGTCAGTTTTTTGCACTGTGGTGGTTTGCATGTCATTGTGATGCTGGAAGTTATACTAATCGCATTGAAAATAATAACAAAGTCACCACGGTGGACAGGTTTTAGTAGAGACAGACTAGGAAGAAAAGCCTGGTGATTTACTTCTGAAAATCAGTCAATGGAAACTTTAAGGATTATATCACGATAAATGGAGAAAAAAATTGAAGTTGTCAGTGATTTAATTCTACTTGGATCAACATTCAATGTCCGTGGAAGCAGCAGTCAAGAAATCAAACAACGTATTATATTGGGGAAATCTCCTGCAAAAGACCTGTTTACAGTTTTCAAGAGCAAAGTGTCACTTTGATGACTAAGGCTTGCCTGACCCATCGTCTTTTCAATCACCTCTTATGCATGTGAAATTTGGACAATTAAAGAGGAAGACAGAAGAAAAATCGATGCATTCAAACTGTGGTGTTCGTGAAGATATTGAATATATCATGAACTGCCAGGAGAACGACCAAATCGGTCTTAGAAGAAATACAGCCAGAATCCTCCTTAGAAGTGAGGATGGTGAGACCTCGGCTCACTTACTTTGGACATGGCATTAGGAAAGACCAATTGCCAGAAAAAGGCATCACATTTGGTAAAGCAGAGGATTAGGGAAGACAAGCAAAACTCTCAATAAGATGAATTGACACGGTAGCCACAACAATGGACTCAAACATACCAATGATCATGAAGATGGCTCGGGATCAGGCAATGTTTCGTCCTGTTATACACAAGGTCTCCCTCATTCGGTGCTGACTCAACAGCAACTAACAACATGAACTTCAATAATTAAAGCACTGGTGTATGAATAGACCAGACCAATGAAACCAAGTACCAAGGGAGTAATAGGTAGGAGAATTTAATATGAGAGAAAAGTCATCAGAAATCATTTGGGGTAAGGATGAATATTTTAATAAATTTTAGTGAGGTGGCAAGAAGTCGGACTAGGTGGACGCTACTGCGGATCCCTCTTGCAACAAAGACTCGGAAAAACAAGTGAAGCGATCACATACATAACAATCTATGAACTCTGAACAACAAACACAGATTTAGAGATGGAGAATGAACAAATACGGGGAGGCAGCGATTGTTTTCAGAGCCTGGAGCCAGCGTACCAGTCAGGTGACCTTTGGAGTCCGATTTGGGGCAGAGCCCAGGGGGGCAGACGGCACAGACAAGGGGCCCAGCCCTAGCCCCCGAACTCATTCCGGAGCAGGCCCAGCCGGTTCGCGTGGGCATCGTGGCGGCCCAGCCGGTGGGAGAAGTCCCCGGGAGGCAGTGACTGGTCTTGGAGTGGGGAGAGCAGCGTCCCAGCTGGGGAGCCAACCCGCCGGGATTTTGGCGGGCACGGGCGTGGCGTGAGCGCGGGGAGCAGCTACATCCCCCTGAATTGACCCCGGGGGGGGGCCAACCGGTTCGCGTAGGCGGCGCCCAGCCGGTTCACACGGGCGGCGCAGCGGCACAGCCGGTGGGAGAAGTCCCCGGAAGGCGGTGACTGGTCTTGGAGCGGGGAGAGCAGTGTCCCAGCCGGGAAGCCGTCCTGCCGGGATTTTGGTGGGCGCGGGCATGGCGTGAGCGCGGAGAGCAGCTACAGCCCCCTGAATTGACCCCGGGGGGGTCCCAGCCGGTTCACACAGGCGATGTGGAGGCGCAGCCGGTGGGAGTAGTCCCCGGGAGGCAGTGGCTGGTCTTGGAGCAGGGAGAGCAGCGTCCAGCTGGGATGAACAGTCGCGGCGCAGGCGTGGGGAGCTGCTCCACTCTCCTGAGCTGACCAGGGTGGGGACCAGCCGGTTTGCGGGGGTGGCGCGCGACGCGGTTGGCGGGATGAGGAGTCCCCGGGAGGCAGCAACAGATTTTGGAGTCGGGAGTGCACCGTCCCAGTAGGGGAGCCTTAACCTTGGGGGTGGGGCTGACAGCAGAGGATCTGACCGTGACTCAAGTGGGCCAGACCCCCCGGGGGCAATCTCCACACAGCCAGTACATATAAGCGACACGCCCTGCGGAAATCTCAGATATAATAGTCATTCCAAGCAAGACAAGCAACTCTGGCTATATTCGGAGGTGCTACTCTCCTACCTCTCTGGTCCCTCCCCCACCCTCCCCAGGCGGCTCCATTAACATCCGAATAGCCTGAGCCAGAGGGAGAACTCTGATAGGGATCTGACTGCATTTTTTTTTAGCGGATTTTCTGGAAAAACTAGTTTCCCAGTGATGGCTCGGAGACAGCAGTCCATATCAAACCACATAAAGAAGCAGACCATGACAGCTTCTCCAACCCCCCAAACAAAAGAATCAAAATCTTTCCCAAATGAAGATACAATCCTGGAATTATCAGATACAGAATATAAAAAACTAATTTACAGAATGCTTCAAGAGATCACAAATGAAATTAGGATAAATGCAGAAAAAGCCAAGGAACACACTGATAAAACTGTTGAAGAACTCAAAAAGATTATTCAAGAACATACTGGAAAAATTAATAAGTTGCAAGAATCCATAGAGAGACAGCATGTAGAAATCCAAAAGATTAACAATAAAATTACAGAATTAGACAATGCAATAGGAAATCAGAGGAGCAGACTCGAGCAATTAGAATGCAGACTGGGACATCTGGAGGACCAGGAAATCAACACCAACATAGCTGAAAAAAAATCAGATAAAAGAATTAAAAAAAAATGAAGAAACCCTAAGAATCATGTGGGACTCTATCAAGAAGGATAACTTGCGAGTGATTGGAGTCCCAGAACAGGGAGGGGGGACAGAAAACACAGAGAAAATAGTTGAAAAACTCCTGACACAAAACTTCCCTGACATCATGAAAGATGAAAGGATATCTATCCAAGATGCTCATCGAACCCCATTTAAGATTGATCCAAAAAGAAAAACACCAAGACATATTATCATCAAACTTGACAAAACCAAAGATAAACAGAAAATTTTAAAAGCAGCCAGGGAGAAAAGAAAGGTTTCCTTCAAGGGAGAACCAATAAGAATAAGTTCAGACTACTCAGCAGAAACCATGCAGGCAAGAAGGGAATGGGACGACATATACAGAGCATTGAAGGAGAAAAACTGCCAGCCAAGGATCATATATCCAGCAAAACTCTCTCTGAAATATGAAGGCGAAATTAAGATATTTTCAGATAAACACAAGTTTAGAGAATTTGCAAAAACCAAACCAAAGCTACAAGAAATGCTAAAGGAGATTGTTTGGTCAGAAAACCAATAATATCAGGTACCAGCACAATACAAGGTCACAAAACAGAACGTCCTGATATCAACTCAAATAGGGAATTCACAAAAAGAAACAAATTAAGATTAATTTTAATAAATAAATAAAATAATACACATAACAGGGAATCATGGAAGTCAATAGGTAAAAGATCACAAGAATCAAAAAGAGGGACTAAATACAGGAGGCATTGAACTGCCAGATGTAGAGCGATACAAGGCGATATAGAACGATACAAGTTAGGTTTTTACTTAGAAAAATAGGGGTAAATAATAAGGTAACCACAAAAAGGTATAACAACTCCATAACTCAAGATAAAAGCCAAGAAAAACGTAACGACTCAACTAACATAAAGTCAAACACTATGAAAATGAGGACCTCACAATTTACTAAGAAAAACGCCTCAGCACAAAAAAGTATGTGGAAAAATGAAATGGCCAACAACACACATGAAAAGGCATCAAAATGACAGCACTAAAAACTTATTTATGTATAATTACGCTGAATGTAAATGGACTAAATGCACCAATAAAGAGACAGAGAGTCACGGACTGGATAAAGAAACACGATCCATCTATATGCTGCCTACAAGAGACACACCTTAGACTTAGAGACACAAACAAACTAAAACTCAAAGGATGGAAAGAAGTATATCAAGCAAACAATAAGCAAAAAAGAAGAGGAGTAGCAATATTAATTTCTGACAAAATAGACTTTAGACTTAAATCCACCACAAAGGATAAAGAAGGACACTATATAATGATAAAAGGGACAATTGATCAGGAAGACATAACCATATTAAATATTTATGCACCCAATGACAGGGCTGCAAGATACATAAATCAAATTTTAACAGAATTGAAAAGTGAGATAGACACCTCCACAATTATAGTAGGAGACTTCAACACACCACTTTCGGAGAAGGACAGGACATCCAGTAAGAAGCTCAACAGAGACACGGAAGACCTAATTACAACAATCAACCAACTTGACCTCATTGACTTATACAGAACTCTCCACCCAACGGCTGCAAAATATACTTTTTTTTCTAGTGCACATGGAACATTCTCTAGAATAGACCACATATTAGGTCATAAAACAAACCTTTGCAGAGTCCAAAACATCGAAATATTACAAAGCATCTTCTCAGACCACAAGGCAATGAAACTAGAAATCAATAACAGAAAAACTAGGGAAAAGAAATCAAATACTTGGAAAATGAACAATACCCTCCTGAAAAAAGACTGGGTTATAGAAGACATCAAGGAGGGAATAAGGAAATTCATAGAAAGCAACGAGAATGAAAATACTTCCTATCAAAACCTCTGGGACACAGCAAAAGCAGTGCTCAGAGGCCAATTTATATCAATAAATGCACACATACAAAAAGAAGAAAGAGCCAAAATCAGAGAACTGTCCCTACAACTTGAACAAATAGAAAGTGAGCAACAAAAGAACCCATCAGGCACCAGAAGAAAACAAATAATAAAAATTAGAGCTGAACTAAATGAATTAGAGAACAGAAAAACAATTGAAAGAATTAACAAAGCCAAAAGCTGGTTCTTTGAAAAAATTAACAAAATTGATAAACCATTGGCTAGACTGACTAAAGAAATACAGGAAAGGAAACAAATAACCCGAATAAGAAACGAGAAGGACCACATCACAACAGAACCAAATGAAATTAAAAGAATCATTTCAGATTACTACGAAAAATTGTACTCTAACAAATTTGAAAACCTAGAAGAAATGGATGAATTCTTGGAAAAACACTACCTACCTAAACTAACACATTTAGAAGTAGAACAACTAAATAGACCCATAACAAAAAAAGAGATTGAAACGGTAATCAAAAAACTTCCAACAAAAAAAAGCCCTGGCCCGGACGGCTTCACTGCAGAGTTCTACCAAACTTTTAGAGAAGACTTAACACCACTACTACTGAAGGTATTTCAAAGCATAGAAAAAGACGGAATACTACCCAGCTCATTCTATGAAGCTACCAACTTCCTGATACCAAAACCAGGTAAAGACATTACAAAAAAAGAAAATTTTAGACCTATATCTCTCATGAACATAGATGCAAAAATCCTCAACAAAATTCTAGCCAATAGAATCCAACAGCACATCAAAAAAATAATTCACCCTGATCAAGTGGGATTTATACCAGGTATGCAAGGCTGGTTTAATATCAGAAAAACCATTAATGTAATCCATCACATAAATAAAACAAAAGATAAAAACCACATGATCTTAGCAATTGATGCAGAAAAGGCATTTGACAAAGTTCAACACCCATTTATGATAAAAACTCTTACCAAAATAGGAATTGAAGGAAAATTCCTCAACATAATAAAGGGCATCTATGCAAAGCCAACAGCCAATATCACTCTAAATGGAGAGAACCTGAAAGCATTTCCCTTGAGAACGGGAACCAGACAAGGATGCCCTTTATCACCGCTCTTATTCAACATCGTACTTGAAGTCCTAGCCAGGGCAATTAGGCTAGACAAAGAAATAAAGGTTATCCGGATTGGCAAGGAGAAAGTAAAGTTATCACTATTTGCAGATGACATGATCTTATACACAGAAAACCCTAAGGAATCCTCCAGAAAACTACTGAAACTAATAGAAGAGTTTGGCAGAGTCTCAGGTTATAAAATAAACATACAAAAATCACTTGGATTCCTCTACATCAACAAAAAGAACACCGAAGAGGAAATAACCAAATCAATACCATTCACAGTAGCCCCCAAGAAGATAAGATACTTAGGAATAAATCTTACCAAGGATGTAAAAGACCTATACAAAGAAAACTACAAAGCTCTACTACAAGAAATTCAAAAGGACATACTTAAGTGGAAAAACATACCTTGCTCATGGATAGGAAGACTTAACATAGTAAAAATGTCTCTTCTACCAAAAGCCATCTATACATATAACGCACTTCCGATCCAAATTCCAATGTCATATTTTAAGGGGATAGAGAAACAAATCACCAATTTCATATGGAAGGGAAAGAAGCCCCGGATAAGCAAAGCATTACTGAAAAAGAAGAAGAAAGTGGGAGGTCTCACTCTACCTGACTTCAGAACCTATTATACAGCCACAGTAGTCAAAACAGCCTGGTACTGGTACAACAACAGGCACATAGACCAATGGAACAGAATTGAGAACCCAGATATAAATCCATCCATGTATGAGCAGCTGATATTTGACAAAGGACCAGTGTGAGTTAATTGGGGAAAAGATAGTCTTTTTAACAAATGGTGCTGGCATAACTGGATATCCATTTGCAAAAAAATGAAACAAGACCCATACCTCATAGCATGCACAAAAACTAGCTCCAAGTGGATCAAAGACCTAAACATAAAGACTAAAACGATAAAGATCATGGAAGAAAAAATAGGGACAACCCTAGGAGCCCTAATACAAGGCATAAACAGAATACAAAACATTACCAAAAATGATGAAGAGAAACCAGATAACTGGGAGCTCCTAAAAATCAAACACCTCTGCTCATCTAAAGACTTCACCAAAAGAGTAAAAAGACCACCTACAGACTGGGAAAGAATTTTCAGCTATGACATCTCCGACCAGCGCCTGATCTCTAAAATCTACATGATTCTGTCAAAACTCAACCACAAAAAGACAAACAACCCAATCAAGAAGTGGGTAAAGGATATGAACACACATTTCTCTAAAGAAGATATTCAGGCAGCCAAGAGATACATGAGAAAATGCTCCCGATCATTAGCCATTAGAGAAATGCAAATTAAAACTACGATGAGATTCCATCTCACACCAACTAGACCGGCATTAATCCAAAAAACGCAAAATAATAAATGTTGGAGAGGCTGCGGAGAGATTGGAACTCTTATACACTGCTGGTGGGAATGTAAAATGGTACAACCACTTTGGAAATCTATCTGGCGTTATCTTAAACAGTTAGAAATAGAACTACCATACAACCCAGAAATCCCACTCCTCGGAATATACCCTAGAGAAACAAGAGCCTTCACACAAACAGATATATGCACACCCATGTTTATTGCAGCTCTGTTTACAATAGCAAAAAGCTGGAAGCAACCAAGGTGTCCATCAGAGGATGAATGGGTAAATAAATTGTGGTATATTCACACAATGGAATACTACGCATCGACAAAGAACAGTGAAGAATCTGTGAAACATTTCATAACATGGAGGAACCTGGAAGGCATTATGCTGAGCGAAATGAGTCAGAGGCAAAAGGACAAATATTGTATAAGACCACTATTATAAGATCTTGAGAAATAGTAAAAACTGAGAAGAACAACAACAAAAAAAAAAATTTTAGTGAGGTGAAAAAATGGCCATCTGGAGAAAGATAATGTCTATTCCTACCTCCTATCATGTAAACTCTAAATGGATCAAACATTTGATTGTAAAAAGGAAACCGTAAAAGTACTACAAGAAAACAATGGTTGTTTTTTTGTTTTTATTTTTTTAAATAAGCAATGTGAGCAAAGGAATACATTTCTTACAGTGATTTAATATCTAGGAGCCATAAAAGATTGGACATTTTAACTATAGAAAAATTTACAACTTTTATGTGTCAAAAAGCATGATAAACAAATTCAAAAGATAAATAAAAAACAGGTTTTAGTTGTTAGTTGCCATCAGATTGGCCAACGACTCATGGCAATGCCATGCACAATGGAACAAAATGGTACCCGGTCCTGCACCAACCACATGATCAATTACGGATTAGACTGTTGTGATCTGTAGGGTTTGTACTGCCTGGTTTTCAGGACATTTCTTCCTACTCTATCTTAGTCTGGAAGATCTGCTGAAACCTGTTCAACTTACACCTAATTCCCTAAATATATACACAGTCACTGGAAGTCTACAGGAACACACACACACATATACACAGTCACTGGAAGTCTAGAGGAACACACACATGCATACACACAGTCACTGGAAGTCTACAGGAACACACACATGCATACACACAGTCACTGGAAGCCTACAGGAACACCCACACACATATACACAGTCAATGGAAGTCTACAGGAACACACACATGCATATACACAGTCAATGGAAGTCTACAGGAACACACACATGCATATACACAGTCACTGGAAGTCTAGAGGAACACACACATGCACCGACACAGTCAAGAGGTGTTAACAAATCCAGGATTGTTACTTGGGGAAAAATGTTCACTACGCTGTGCAACATGTGATAGTTTGGGGGAAGGAAGGGAGGAAAATGAGAAATAAAAATACATTTTTGTATTGGTATCTGTACTAAGAAATATTAAAAGATGTTCATAAAACGAATAAAAGTGATTACATATAGTAAATCAGAGAAAACATTATTGAGGGATAAGGTAAAAGTAAGACTTCTCAATGTATACTTCGTTATATTGATTTGATTTTTGAACTGTGGGAATCCATTGCCTATTCAGAACAAAAAATAGACATTGAAAGTTAAAAAAAAAAAAGACAATAAGCAGAAGCACTTTAGAAAAATTTGAGAATATAGTGGATTTAAATAGCAAAATATTAGATCAACTGAAAACTAAAACTAGGAAATATTGATGTAATATTGTTTTTGTTGTTAGGTGCCGTTGAGTCATTAAAAACAAAAAGTCATTAAAAAAACAGGAAAGAAAGATAAGACCAAAATGGAAGACAGAAGAGACTCTGAAACTTGTTCACATGCATAGAGTAGTTAAAGTTCATGGAAGAAACGATGTGTAAAAGAGCTGAACGAAACACTTCAATGGGTGGCTTGAGAAGACAAAGTAAAGTATTATAATGACATGTGCAAAGACCTGGAGTTAGACAACCAAAGGGGAAATACATGCTCGACATTTCTCCAGCTGAAAGAACTGAAGAAACAATTTAAGCTTTGAGTAGCAATGTATTAGAAGACATCATAAAAGAATATTTGAAATAGCTGTACTATAAGAAGTGACTTTCCAAACAAAATGAAAACACCAGGAAACTTGAGTAAAAAATTCACTAATTTGATTACAGAAAAACAAAAACTCCTGTAAAACAAAACACTCAAAAATAAAAATAAAATTGGGAGAAAATACAGCACAAAACATTTAAAAAATATATAAATATTTATATAAAGGTATAGGTACAGTAGAAAAACAGACTCTTATGCAGGCAATTTAAGGAAGGGAAAACTGGTTACTAAACATATACAACTTGTTCAACGGCACTAGCGATTTTTGAAATGCTGATTAAAACATTAATATTGCTTGATGTGTATCACATAAGCAAAACTATTAAGAGACCTATGATAACCAGTGTTGAAATGGATGTGGGTGAATAGGATTCTCTTTTAAACTGTTGGAAAGAGGGTAATTGCTAAAATTCACAGAATTTCAAAAATTTTAGTTAGCATCATATTTTTGACATAGCAATTCAAATTCTAAATAGTACCCACCATAAAATGCAAACAGATTTCAGAAGTGGATGGTCAAGGAAGTTACCTGCAGCATTAGTTGCAGCAGGGAAAACCACAGAGTAGTAAACGTTATGAAGAAAAGACTAACAGAATAGAAACACTCTGTGGATGAGTGTGAGTGGTTTACTTCAGATGTTGTTAAAGATTGAATGTCGAAGTCTTAACCTTGGGTACCTAGGATTGTGACCTAATTTGGAAATAGGTTCTTTGCAGACGTAATCAAGTTAAGATAAGGTCGTGTTGAATTAGGTTGGACTCTAAATCCAGTGACTTCTGTTGCAATTCTGACTCATGGCAGCCCTACAGGACAGAGTGGAACGGCCCATAGGGTTTCCAAGAAGTGACTGGTGGATTCGAACTGCTGACCTTTTGGTTAGCAGCTGAATGCCTAACCACAGAACCACCAGAGCTCTCAATCCAGTGACTAGTGACTTTATAACAAGGCCATGTGAAGATACAGGGACACAGTGACGCAGAGCGGAGAATACCATGTGAAGATGGAGACAGATTGGAGGGATGCAGACACAAGAAGGAACACCAAGTACTTCTGGCAACCCCTGGAAGCCAAAAAGAGCAAGGACCATCCTCTACTAGAGCCTTCAGAGAGAGAGCATAGCCCTGCTCTGTTGACACCTTGATTTAAGACTTCTAGCTTTCAAAAGTGTTAGAAGATGAATTTCTGTTGTTTTAGCATGGAATGTTGTTTTGACAATTCTAGGAAACCAGTCCAGGTAGGGCCTGAAAGGCATCCCTAACAATGTGACACTGGAGCGATGAGACATTGACAAACCAACCATATCGCTATCTGGGGAAGAGGTAAAGCCTTGTGTGAAACACGCTGGGCGCTCTCAGGCAGCAGAGAGAAGCCTAATGGCTACCATGTAATTAATGAGGGGTCCTGTTGTGGAGCAGCATGGGGGTTAGGTATGCTAAGGGGAAGAAATTTTTTTACAGTAATCAGAAACCATCACAATATTTTCAGCAGAGAAGTAACGTGTATTGTTTTATGATTTAGAAAGACCTCCCTTACTCCAGAGCCCTGGTGGTGTAGTGGTAAAGAGCCCAGCTGCTAACCAAAATGTTGACATTTCAAATCCACCAGCCACTCCTTGAAAACTCTATGCGGCAGTTCTACTCTGTCCTATAGGGTTGCTATGACTTGGAATCGAGTCCATGGCAACAGGTTTGGTTTCTCCTGCTCCAGTGCAGATAATGGGTTCCGGGGGCAGGGAAGCAAGGAAGGAAGCAGGAAAGCTGTTGCAGCTGGTTAAGCCTCCGAAATTAGCAAGGGTTTAGTTACCTAGCCCTCCCTTACAACCACAACACTGATAGTTCAACTTATGGTACCCCGTACACCTACAGTATCCTGTTAACAGGAGGAACCCTGGTGGAACAGTGGGCAAGCACTTGGCTGATAATCAAAAGGTCATCGGTTCAAACCCACTAGCTGCTCTGCAGGAGAAAGATGTGGCAGTCTACTTCTGTAACGATTGCGGCCTTGGAAAACCTATGGAGCAGTTCTACTCTGTCCTATAGGGTCACTATGAGTTGGAACTGACTTGACAGCAATGGATTTGGTTTTTAGTTTTATATCTGTTTACGAGGAGTCCGGATAGCACAATGGTTAAGCACTGGACTGATAACCAAAAGGTTGGTGGTTTGAGCCCACAAGCTGCTCTATGGGAGAAAAGACCTGGTGATCTGCTCCTGTAAAGATTACAGCCTAGGAAACCCTATGGAGTAGTTTTACTCTGTCGTATAGAGTTGCTATGCGTTGGAGTCAACTGGATGGTACACAACAATATCCCATTAACAATTATCAGTCCTATCATGGTATCTAAAAGGAAAGAAACTCTGAAGCTTAGTCCTACAGATCCAGACTTGTGTGGTGATAGCAAATACCACAGGGATGTTCACATTTTAATGTCAAATCCTTAAAAAAAAAATAAATCCCTAACGATGAAATTTTAAACATCTGTAATTGGTAGCTATCGCAGTTTCCTAGTGCTACTGGAAACCCTGGTGACATAACAGTGAAGAGCTACCGCTGATAATCAAAAGATTGGCAGTTCAAATCCACCAAGTGCTCCTTGGAAACCGTGTGGGGCAGTTCTACTCCATCCTATAAGGTTGCTATGAGTCAGAATCAACTAGACAGAATCAACTCGACGGCAACGGGTTTGGTTTTTGGACTGTAACAGAAATACCACAAGTGGGTCGGTGTAATGAATACAAGTTTATTTTCTCAAGGTTGAGGAGGCTAAAAGTCTGAATTCAGAGCACCGGCTCCAGAGGAAGACTCTACCACTCTGGGGGAGAATCCTTTTCTCAGCTTCTCTAGCTCTGGAATTTCTTGGGTCATTGACGATTTCCATATGGGACCTTTCTTTCCCCCATTTGTGCTGACTTGTTTATCTCTGAGTCTAATCTGCCCTTTTTATAGCTCAAAAGTCAGTAGGTTTAAGACACACTCTACACTGCCATGGCTTCATTGGCATAACAAAGAAAAGTCTACCCCTAAATGGGATTACAGCCACTGTATAGGTATGGGTTAGGATTCTAAGATGTATTTTGGGGTGCACAATATTCTAACACATGTCTTGGAGGAGCCAGTTGATCAAAGATGAACTTTGCGTTTGCCATATTTAATCACGTAGGCACTGGCTCCACTGTCTGGCACACTGTTGGTACTTTTCTAACTTTATGTCATAGCACATACTTATTAACACTGGGTGTTCAAATCAGGGAAAGTTACTCTCGAAAGGTAGGAGTGAATTGCTAGTCAAATGATATTTGGCACCCAGTGACAGAAAAATGTACCACCCAGCACTCAAATACCTTGGTACACTCTGTCACTGAAAATGTCAGGACGACTTTTGCTGTTTAAAAACATCTAGTTCCATGTCCTAGAACTTAAGGCAAGTTATCAACATTTAAACTGACCAAATGAAAAGCAGAGCTGAATATAAGAAATGACACTGGTGGAAAACAATTACAACACACCACCACCAAAAAGGAAGGCCAAGAAACATTAGATAAGCTTGTATATCAGCTAAGATGTCTGTTCAAAGAAGCACTGCCAGCCTATTCTCTGAGGACATCTGAAAATACCAGAAGTTAAGAACAAGAATGGCTTCCTTGTTCTGCTCCTGAATACTCTTTCCACAGTACAGCGTTTCCTTGGCAGTGCAGCTTGTTGCCCTGAAAATAAAATCACAGTGCAAAAATAATGCAGTAATAAGAATATTCACAGGTTCAGTAACCTAAAGAATAACTTACATAACAACCTGGATGTTGCACAATAGTGGTTAGACCAGAGAAGCTTAAGTTCATGTCTGATATATTAAAAAAAAGAAAAAAAAAAATCCATTGTATAGAAATTATTTTTCTTTCCTTTTTTTTTTATTGTAAGGGACATTGAAATGGAAAAACATTTTTTAAGCTGCAAGCATGCAAAAGGTGGTCATGGAAAAATGTAGTCATAATGGATGGGCTATTTCCTGCTATCTTTTCAGCATGATTTCTTGAAAAACCACTGAGCTATAGTGTATTTATTTTTAGAAAAGCTGGGGGAAAGCCATATAATGCTTTCCAAAACCGCTTCTGCCCACACCCATAAAGTAGCCTTCTTCCACACCTCCCCACATCTTTAGTCACGTATTTTCAACTATCTTTCTCCAAAATCAGGGAGACAACTTTTTTACTACTTCTAACACTATCACTAAAAAACTGTCCTGCCAGACACATGAGAGCATTAACCAGGCTCAAGGTTTACAATGCATTTTTGTGAGGTAGCTAGATCTCAAACACCTAATACAATGCTTGGCATAGAGTAGATTCTTACTTTTCTTCTTGTCATTGTTGTTAATGAAAGTTTGATTACCGAGAGAGAACAGGCAATTATACTAGTGTTCTAATCTGATAGAAGGAAAAAAATAAACGCTAAAAATAAAGAAACAAGGGAAAAACAAAACAAACAAACAAAAAACAAATAAACTGGATGGTAATGAAACAAAAGTCTTCCTGGTGGCCTGGAAAAGGACAGAGGACGTAATAAAACTTTAGAAATGTCTTCACTTCTTAATCATTTCTTCGCTTAATTCAGATTACTCACCTCCAGTAGGACTCAATTCGTTTCTCATGTTGTCATCTGTCCTGGAACATCTTTTCTGTGACTGTATAAACACTGCATCTTTGACATCTATCTGGTAAGGTAGGGGCTTAATAAAGATACTTCTCTTCAAGCTGAAGTTACCCTTTCCTTCTGATAATTAAATTTCAAAAAATGTAAATGTCCTCCTAGAGTTAGCTACTTACAGACACAACACAAGGGATTTGTCTTTGGGTGTAAGGCAGGGAAAGCATGACCAGATTATTATTGAAAATATTATGAACTATCAGAAAACTATAACTGAAAAGCAACACTTTGGGCCTGTGTTCTAAAAGCCATTTTGTGGGACCATCATCATCATCACCTATACCCCTATTATTTACTGAGTGCCAGGTAGGAGGGTCTCAATGCTTTCTATGGATAATTTCACTTACGCCTATACAGAACTGGCTGTAGAGTTTGCAGGATCCAGTACCAAATAACAATGCAGGGCCCCTTGTCCAAAAGGCAGGATAAAAGGCCATTACAAAAAAAAGAAGTTGCCATCAAGTTGATTTGAACTCATGGTGACCCCACCTGTGCAGAGTCAAACTGTTCCATGGGGTTTTTGAGGCTGTGAGCTTTCAGAAGCAAATTGTCAGGACTTTCTTCCAAGGCACCTCCAATGAGTTCAAACTGTCAACCTTTCAGATAGTAGCCCAGAGTTTAACTGTTTATCCCACAGAGAGATTTAAGAAAGTGCTGTTAAAGACGCTCAAATAGCAAGCTTTTTCCTTTCTTCCAAGCTCTCTCTCTCAACATGAAATAATGTTTATTTACCATTTAATATCATTCTAAGTAAAGAAAAATCAAAACTTTAAATTACCAGCGTGAATTTTACTGTTCACTTTTAGATTGTCCAGTGCCAGATTTAAGTTGAAACAGATAAACATTTAACTTGTACGTGATTTTGTGATACTTCATATTTTGTAGCTCGCAGAGCAGTGGAAACGCTGCACAGGACTAGTCCAGCTGGTCTGATTTCACTTCCTGATACACGCAGATTCAACCGTCACTCTCGACCTTGGCTTATGATGACCGAGGAAAGACTGACAGCGAGAGGAACTATGGTGCCCTATCTCCCCTCTTCTCCTAAGTCATCATTTTCAGCCTAATGGTGGGTTGACACAGGAAAGTAACAGGAGCCAGAAAGGATGTGATAGGGCTCCATGTCGGTTCCTGTTTCTTAGAATGCCATTGCTTTCTTTCTGTGTTGTAACAAGTTCTGGTACAAAGAGAGGGTGGTCTTTGGGGGCTGTCAGCACACCCAGTCACTCTGCTGTAGGTGTAATACACTTACCTTGTACTCTCTTCGAGTCTCGCTGAACTTCCATGTCTTGTGACCCCCCTAGGATTCTGTGCTCAAGGACCTAGAGAACGCTATCTGCACCACGTGCGAGCAGGGTGGCCAGGAACTGCACCAGAAATGCCGATGATAGTATCTCCTCTGCTTGTGAGCAGATGCTGAGAGCAGAGCATTAAGCCAAGCCTGGGGCAATTTTTGGAGGGCAGAAAGGGGTGCTTTGTGACTGCGCTGGTCCCAGGTTCATAAAAGTAGCCTTGAATCTATGAAGTAGATAAGATTGCTGGTCCCATTTCACATGAGAGGAAGCAGCGCCTTGGAGAAGTTTGTGACCAATATGAATTTCAGTCTGTAAATGTAGGAATGCAAGAAATATTTTTCCCCTTATTTTGATTAAAATAAATCTGAATCTGAGCTTCCTGTTGTGAGATTTGATATCAGTTTACTATGGGGTGGCTAGAATTCAGGAAATGACAATGAATCACAGAAAATAGGGATAGGTTTCTAACCCCCTATGCATAATGGATATTGGTGATGTTCTCCTTACCCAAGCACATGGCAGTCCTTTGCATTTGGTAGGTCTCTTTTGTTTTGTTCTGTCTCACAGAGGAAACACGTATTTACCAAGGCTGGGGACACAGTGGACAAAGGTCAGGGTTTCTGTGGTGCAGCTTACCACGTTCCTCACTGAGTCCTCGCCACTTCCCTGGTGGTGCTTCCAGAGAACAGGGCACAGAAACCTGCTAATCTAAGAACTCACTGTTCTTCCTCCCTTGTCCACAATTGCTCTCGACTTTCAAAAACTTTCACTTGTATCATATTTCAGAGCCTTTTCACATAAGCTCTTCAAATAGTTGGTGTTTTTGCAAAAGAAAGAAGAAGCAGTTAAGAAATTATGATCCTGCTTAAAAACTGTTCAATTCATCTGGAGATGGCACAAATAAGTTTGAACACAGCGTTAAACGTTGAAAAATGTATTGCTGGACCTTGAGGTATCTCAGAGTCCAGATGAGCTACTGTGGATTTTTAGTTTCTAGGAGAGGATCAAGGTGGATATAATGCACAGCTTTTCACCAACTTATTTCATTACAGAATCTACTATTTTCCATAGATACTTAGTAACATGTTCCTTAATTAGTGTTCTTTACAACAAAATTTAGGAAGTACTGGCCTAAGCTTTTGCATTCCACAGTGTCTGCAAAAATGACATGTTCATAGCAGATGGCCAGTCTGAATGACATCTATAAATAAGTAAAAAACAAACAAACAAAAAACCTGTTTTGAAGTATACCTTTAGCATCATCCGGGAAAATATCCAGGAGAAAATATCAAATTCGGTGGTTGTCAAATTTTTTCTATAAAAGATAAGATAGTAAATATTTTAGGTTTTGTAGCACCCAAAATCTCTATAACAACTATTGATTTCTGCAAGTGTACAGTAAAAGCAAACATAGATAACACATAGATAAATAAAGGAGCCCTGCTGGTGCAGTGTTTAACGTGATCTACTGTTAGAAACCACCAGCCACTCCAGCGGAGAAAGATGTAGAAGTCAGATTCCATAGAGATTTTCAGCCTTGGAAACGCTATGGGGTTGCTAAGAATTGGAATCAACTTGATGGCAGTTGATGGGTGTTTCAATAAAACTTTATCTCAATAAAACTGTTTCAATAAGACAGAACAGGTGGCAGGGACAATTTAGCCATCCATTGATGTCAATCTAATCTATAAGCTCGCCCTCCCCTGCAAACAAAAACAAGAACGTTGTGATCAAGTCTGTTCTACCTCATAGCAACCATATAGGACATAGTAGAACTGTCCCACAGAGTTTCCAAGGATGTAAATCTTTATGGCAGCAGACTGCCACATCTTTCTCCCATGAATCTAATTTATACTGCAGGCGTATTTCATAGGTAAAAAGTCATCGTAAGGTTGGTTATCACAGTTTATGACATTGGATAACTTGCACCATCATTTGCCTGAATTGCCTTGTTCTGATTCCCACATTCAGCAATCCAACACAAAATGTGTTCTTCTGTGCGAAGAAGGTGTCTATGCCCTCACCAGTTCTAGCACATACTGTGTGACTTTCTGAAAAGTTACTTAGCCTCTCAAAACTTCTCTTTCCTCATCTCTATCATAAGAAAGAGATAACAGCTACCTCGCAGGTTTGTTTATTTATTCAGCACTTCTACATGTGAGGCATGACTGCAGGTGGGAATATAACAATAAATCAAATTTCGTGTTCAAAGAGCTTACATTCTAGATAGGACAGAAATAGGCAAATATGTAAAATATCCAGTGGCAATAAAGTATCAAATTGTTCAAAAAATGAAGTAGAGTGTGGAGAGAGACGGTGTCAAGGTTGAGGGAGGGAAGTACGCTATAAAGAAGGTCTTTCTAAAGGCTAATATTTGAAGAGACTGGAGAGAAATGAGGGAATAACCCGTGAGTATGTCTCAGTGAAAGGCTCTGAGGATTGGGGAAACATCATGGACAAAGTTGGTGTAGCACGAAGATACTTGGAGTGAGAGGGAATAGCAGGGAGACCAGTGGCTGGAGCAGGATGAGCGAAGAGAAAGTACCACCAGGAGGTTAGAAGGAAAACTGGAAGTCAGACCATGAGGGGCTTTTACTTTGAGTGAGATGGAAAGCCATTTGATGAATTCGAGCAGAGAGTAGTGGCAAGATCTAGCTTTGGTTTTAAAAGATTTATGCTGGCTCCAGTTATTTGGACAAATATCCAAAATAGAGTAAATATTAAGTATTATGGAGTTTTTTTTTTATGGAGTCCATTAGGAACCTTGGAAACCCTATGGGACAATACTACTCTGTCCAAAGGGTTGCTATGAGTTGAAATCAATTTGACTGCAATGGGTTTGGTTTGGGTTACCCCAATAATTAGCTATCCATTACTCCTCTGCAAGTTCATGTATTTTGGGGTTTACTGAATCCACCTCCAGGTCTAGAATTATAGCATGTGGCTTAAGCCTGAGCTATTATAAGGATCTCATCTTTTTGAACAAAAAATTCCTTCACAAGTGGGTAGGTTACTAAAGTTAGTACAGAATGAATCCCAAGCGTTTTGTTTAATTTTTGATGAAAAAATATTCTCTTTCAACGGGCATCTGGTGTAATATCCCCAGGAGATGCTGACAGCTGCCTGGTGGTAACAGTGGGAGACGGTCTGTGTGAGAATGTCATCATCCCAAGAATGACAGAGCTGATTTAAGTCCCACTGATGAAGACCTGGGTCAAGGACCATTTCTTTTTAAGAGCCAATGCAGTCTCACCTTTGGCTAACTAACTGCGTGTCAGTGTTTTCTATTACTTAAAGCCAAACGATTCCTAATTAATATACACAGCAAATAATTTAAAATAATTTTCCTGTATTATTTAATTGTAGTGTAGAACTTTATAATCATTATACAAGTTTTAAATACTTTAAGATGTGAAAATTGTCTTTTTTTTTATATATATACAAAATAACGGATGAAAGAGAGCCGTTTGACAGCAACGTGAATCTGTCTTCTCGTCCTCAACATGTCACACCTTTGTAAGCTTTCGGTGGCCTGGGTCTGCTTGCCTTGACATGAGAAGATAAATGTCTCCCTAGAAAATAACACTAAAAACTATAAATCTGACCCCGATTTTTTTTCTGTCTTAGAGAGAAAATTTGAGTGAATGTTCAATAAGCACTGAAATTTCAACATTTGCTGAAAGTGATGTTTACAGCAAGGAGTGATTCTTTGCCCATTTTATATAAAACAACCTAAATGTGAGACTGCGCTGGTGAAGGCAGATTACTTAACCTCTTTCCCCCAGATCATAAATCTCTACTGAAGTCAACCAGGGACCACAAAAAGGCCGTGGGTAATAGGAAACAGTGGAATCCCTCACGCTGCCTTATATCTCATCGTGAAATGAAAAGCTCCAAGACATCTGCAATGACCATCACCAGCAAAACATGACAAAGTGATTTCATTATCTGGGCTGCTTAGCAAATGGTCCATATCAAGTGGTACAATAAGTCTCTTGCTAAAGAAAGGTTCTTGTTGGAGTAGTGAAAATAAAATATCACTATACATCACAGTTGTTGCCTTTTAAAACTGTCACTGCTGATAGTATTATGTTTCTCTAGCTTAAAGGTGGCCAAAAAGACTAATACATACAAGCAATACATAAATATACAAGAATTTTTTACTCATCAGTCTATACATTGGGAATCCTTGATGGTGGGAAGATGTCAGTCTGTACTTGAACTGTGGTCACAAAACATTAAAGAGCATCACCACATTCAGTTACGCCATATACCAGAGAAATATCCAGGTCCCCTCCCCTCATTCTTATCTGTCCCTTTCTTCTTCATGTCCTGCATCATCCAGACCAAGAAAATCTACCTTCTTAGCATCACTTATTCTAAGTTCCTCCTCATTCACACTGTCACTAACCTAATTCAGGTCACCATGCTGTGCCCCAGCTAGACCACTGTAATTGTTTACTAACTGGTCTTATGAACTAATTTTATTCCCTGCAATAGTTCCTCTTTACTGCAGCTACAGAAATCTTGCTCTAATTCAAATCCATTTCTGTCACTCAGGTAAAATGATTCAGTGGTTGGCCATTGCCTAGCAATTTGCATTTCTCCTTGTAACATTCATAACATTTGAATTTTCATGTTCAAATTCTGTCATCTCACTATAGTCTCACTTTTCTCATGTCTTTTGGATGAGAAAAGAAATGGTCATATGTATCTTGTTCACAATTTTAGCCACAAAACCTAATGCAGTGCTTGACCCATAGCTGGAGCTCACTGATTACTTCATGGATAAATAACTATGCTCCAGGAGATGGTTCATAAAATAATTTCTGACTCTTTCATTTTTTATTTTCTATTTGGAAAAAGATGTTAATGCTTACTATGCTCAAGGCCCTGTTTTGGATGAACAAAAGAAGTTCTATTTCAACCATTATGAAGTCCACATTCCACTGGAGAAAAGAGATTAGACACAACAAACTATGAACCATTGGGCAATGAACTAAAAAGCTAGAGGTAAGCAAGCAGTTACACAATTAGTTAATCACTGTCGGAGCCCCATTCTGCTGATTACCAAAAACTACATGTAACTCAGTTTTTCTCAACTTTTCCATGGAGCTGTCACTACACATAAGGGTATTTACATAAGACATGAGACGTGTCAGCAGACATGGATTCTTTGGAGTGTCTCAGGCTCCTGATCTTCTGTGGTTGTTAGGTGTCATCGAGCCAGTTCTGACTCATAGCAACTCTATGTACAACAGACAAAAACACTGCTTAGTCCCGCATTGTCCTCACAATCATTGCTATGCTTGAGCCCATTGTTGCAGCCACTGTGTCAATCCACCTTGTTCAGGATCCTCCTCTCTTTTGTTGATCCTCTACTTTACCAAGCACAAAGTAGACTGGTCCCTCCTGGTAACATGTCAAAAGTAGATGAGGTGAAGTCCTGCCATCCTTGCTTCTATGGAGTACTCTGGCTGTATTTCCTCCAAGACAGACTTGGTTGTTCTTTTGGCAGTCCATGGTATATTCAATACTGTTGACCAACACCGTAATTCAAAGCCATCAATTCTTCTTCGGGCTTCCTTACTTATTGTCCAGCTTTTGCATACATATGACACAACTGAAAACACCATGGTTTGTGTCAGGCACACCTTAGTCCTTAGAGTGACATATTTGCTTTTAAACTCTTTGAAGAAGCCCTTTGCAGCACATTTGCCCAATGCAATAAGTTGTTTGATTTACTGGCTACTGCTTCTGTGGACATTGATTGTAGGTCCAAGTAAAACGAAATATTTGACAGCTTCAATATTTTCACCCTTTTATCATGATGTTGCTTATTGGTCCATTTGTAAGAATTTTTTTTCTTCATTTTGAGGTGTAAACTATACTGAAGGCTGTCAACACACAGATTGAATAAGCATGGTGAAAGGACAGTACACTGACACACACCTTTTCTGACTTTAAAACACGAAGTATCCCCTTGCTCTATTCAAACAACTGCCTCTTGATCTATGTACAGGTTACTCATGAGCACAATTAGTTGTGCTGGAATTTCCATCTTTTCAACATTATCCATAATTTCTTATGATCCACGCAGTTGAATGTCTATGTATATTCGATAAAACACAGGTAAACTTCTTTCTGGTATGCTCTGCTTTTAGCCAAGATTCATCTGGCATCAGCAATGATATTCCCCATTCAATGTCCTCTTCTGAATCTGACTTGAATTTCTGGGTCACAGAGGTCCATGTAATATGTATAAATTTTTTAATTGAATTTTAAATGGGAAGCATTAATAAGAGAAGAATATGTCAAAATTAGAAAAAAATTTGCAAAAACTATAAAAATGGTTTTTATTCTTTTAACTAGAAGAGAGAAAAAGACAAACAAAAGAGTTAGATTTAACGGTAGTGTCCGTTACTAATTTATTGTTTCTCAGTCCCAAATCCACATTTCATTGCCTGCTGTATGTCACCTTGCACTCTGTTAAGCTTTGTGAGTAGAGGGCTCTGAACAGACAATGCAGGTAGAAGGGACTTCTCTTTCTGTTCTAGTGTGCTCCTTTCGGCAGGCTTCTGAAACATGCAAGTGGCCAGCCCCACATGGTACACAGCAACATGGGCACTCTCCCCACTGGAGGGAGCTTCCCAGTGAGTTTCAACGGCACAGCGCCTTAGCCAACCGTTCTGCCATCAGGTGGACCATGGCTCTACCTCCTCCAACGAGATCTATAACTCAGCCCTGGGAAGCAATTTTTCCAGATTTGTTTGTTCTTTGGGTTCAGTGCCTAGAGGTATCGACTGGTCCCTATGTACACTCTTCCTGTGTTCTTTACAGTTTTCTTTACTCTTTAGAAGACAGTTCCCTCCAGACCTAATAATTCTTAAACTTTCCTTGTTCAAACTATTATGTGTCTTCCTGTCCACTCTTTTGACCTTATTCAAATGGTGCCGTGGTAATTTGTCTCCTGATTTGATTCCGACTTTTAAACTTTAATAAAGACCAAAACATGCATGCCCATTTTCTGCTGCTCTACCAATGGGCCAAAATTTAAGAAAATGTAGTAATAAATGCATGAAAATTGAGTAAAAATCAATTAAAAGTGGAGCAATGATAGGTCTAGCTGTTTCCTTTTGGAAAAAAATTAAATGAAGTTTACATAGAGACTTTGCAACATATAAGTGTGAGAGAAGGAGAGCAAGATTTTTAAATATTTTTTTAATGTTCAATTGACTAAAAAGATTAAGAACTTCTGTATCCAGAGCACTTACGTTATTACTCTCATTTCTTTCGACACCACCAGGGTTAGTGTACCAAATTGTTGGTATCCATGTTCTCTTACCTTTCAAATTATCATCATTACTTCTTAGAAAGGAGGTTGACTTTAAAAATATTAGTGAGCTTGCTCTCCACTACAAATTGTCAGGGAATTGCAGTTATTATTTCTAACTCTATCTTACTGTGTTTTCCTTGACCCTGTTGCCCAGAGTAGGAAGTAGAAGTAACTGTAAGTCAACATTTATCATTGAAGAAAGAGAAAGTCTTGGATTATTTTTAACCAGAGGAATGAAATAATTTGTTTGTGTTTATTTTGTGAAGGACTTATTAGATGTGAACATTAGTAGTTTCTGAGAGAACAGTTAGATCAGGCAAGAGGTTAAGACGTTTGAACTATGATTGTAACAGTGGGGGTGAAGAAAAATAACAAAGAACAAAGATAGTTCTGAGATAGAATCAACATGATTTTTTGATTGACTAATCTTGTGGAGTGAATGAAAAAGGAATGTGACAAATAACCTTCAGATTTAGGGACATAAGCAACTGTGTAAAAAAAAAAGTGTGATTCACAAAGATAGGAGGGACAAGGGTTTGAATTCATTTTTGGCAATGTGAAGTTTTATTCTAATTTTAGACAACCAAGTAGAAGCTATCTACTCAGGAGGTTATTGTAATGTGGAACTTGGATTGGAAGAACAGACTGAAATACACAACTGGAATAACTAGTGCATAAATGGTAATAAAAGGTGTGGGAGTGAGTAAGATTGTACAGTGCTGCGGCCGTATTACTATTGCTGCTATTCCCTGATCTGTCTCTGCTTACTCATGTTTTCTCAGACCTCTGTTTGATCGTGCCTTTGGTTAAGATAATCGTTACTCTCTTGCTTATGCAATTGTAGAACTGCTACTGACCCTTTAAGACTCAGCTCAAGTAGTCTCGACTCTAGGAATCATTCCTTGACAAATCATATTTAGGTTTGATGCTTCTATTATAGGCTGACACCAGGTGTAGCTCTCCTTTATAGAGTTTATTGCATTGCGTTTTACTTAAATAGGGATATATATATTTCTGCTAAGAATTCATGAACTCATTGAGGAGTTCTTATAACTTAATTATATCTATGTGCCTGCATGTAGCAGGAACTCGATATATTTTATTTAAAAATTAGTTAGAGGCTCTGGTTCTGGGCATGAAAAATTAGCTGGTGTTAAATTTAGCCTCAAAATAAACAATTAAAAAACCTGTAAAAAAATAATAAAACAATCTATTCAGAGGTATCCAGTGCCAACCTATGTAGCGTTATAATGCTTGACAGAAAGGAAGCACACTAGTGAGACAAAGGGAGACAATTGTCCATGAGTTTATTACATTGTCCGTGTCTTGTGAATACAGCCACAGCCCTCTGGTATTGCTGAGCGCTGGAGGGGTCTCCCAAAAAATAAACTCAGAAAAATGCTTGAGTCTTCTTCCTTCACAGATGCCTGGTCCCAACACTAAAGTAATGAGGTTTCTTCACAAAGTAACGGTTGTCCATAGACAGAGATCACCTCCTTTCAGCCACTTTCTGAGTAATGGTGAGGAAAAAAGCCTGGGGGAGGGGTTAAAAAGGGCTATTTTTACATTTTAGTTTCCATTCTGGCCGTTCCTGGGCATGATTCTTTGTTTATTTTCTCTTCCCTAACAACAATTTCAGGGCAACCTGGCTGGTACAACCTCCAGAGAGCAGCCTGGTCAACAGTGGGTTTAGGGGATTTGAAGTTAATGCTGGTTCAACAACCTAGATTTTCTTGTCGGGCCATTGCTGTTCTAGACCATAAAGATAAAGATTGCTGCTACCCAAGCTCCTCTACAGAGGCTGGCACAGACAAATGAAGAGGAAATAATGATCTCTGTACGTTTTATGATACCATTTTCCTTCTTGCACCTAACCCTTCTGAATGACAGCTCTGAAGGTGAGTAAAAGATGATTATATGTACATATATATATGAATGATAAAGTTATAGCTACTGGGATGAAACACACCGATTTCGTGGAGGTGTTGGTATAGCAACAGCCACCGTACCAGGAGTGCAAACACTTTAGAGGTAAGTGGGTAGATGGACATACATGGTATCCATTTATCTATGTCTGCATGGAGTGGGGAGGTTAGTGAAGGACAGGGTATATGCTGAAGTTTTGGTGGGGTGGTAATGTTCTCTTTCATTATGTGGGAACAATTACACAGGCATGTCCAGTTCGTGAAAATGTACGATGTAACTTTTTCTCTATACTCATTATAAAAACAAACAACAACAACAAAAAAAGTTGTCATTGGGCTGATTCTGTCTCATAGTGACTCTTTAGGACAGGGTCGAACTTCCCCACAGGGTTTCCAAATTGTAAATATTTACAGAAGCAGATTGCCACATCTTTCTCCTGTGGAGCTGTTGGCAGGTTTGGATTGTTGACTCTTCGACTAGCAGCCGAGCCCTTTAACCATTGCATCCTCAGGGCTCCTCAATGCTTATTATATTCAATAAAAATGTTAAAAATGTATGAATATTGACCAAAATGAATTTTGGAAAAAAAGCTCTTAAATATGTAAAAATATCTGACCCCCTGCTGTAACTATACAAATATAATTTAAAGGTACAGCGAGTTACCACTTTTCACCTTTGAATGGCAAGAACAAAAAGTATGATGCTGGAAAATGGTCTTAAGAGTGTGAACAAAAAATACACAATTATACATTATGAGGTTGTAAATTGGATTAACTTCAGTGGAAAACACCTCTAAAAATTAAAAATGTTTATATTCATGAATGACTACTTTTTTTAACCTACAGATGTAATTATACACGTGGAAATGTCCTATTTAAAATAATATTTATTACATGTTTATATTTAATAACAAACCGGAGAATGGATTGCATGCGATTCAGTAGGTGATAGACTAAATAAATTATGGCCCATCCACAGAGCGAAGACTAAAGAGGCACCGGGAACTACAGCAGCTCTCTCTGAACTGGTACTGAAAAGCCGCTGAGATTCATAGTGTGAAGGGAAAATAGCAAGGCTTAGATGAAAATATACGTAGTATTCTACCATTGCTGTGAAATAAAATACTTAACTGTATATACAACAAACTTCTGAGTACATCTCCTAAAGTATACATAATAAACATGGTAGTAAGCTGGAAGGGAAACAGTGACACTGCTGGACTTCCCGTGTTTCTTTGAATCTAAACCCACGTTAACTTCAAGATGTGTCATTATTACAAATGCCATTAAAAAGGAAAATTAAAAAACAATGCTAATTAAATTGTGACACACCTTTAATGGTATGATATATCCCCTCGTTTCGACATCAGCTATGATAAATGTGAAAAGGCACGTTGCGGAATCTACAAAATCCTATATTTAAAACCCTTTGTATATTTTTTAGTTTTATAGTAGTTATTTGAAGTAATACTTTAAAATCAGTAAATAATACATTTTTCAATTTGATTATCTTAAAAATTAATAAACATTACTTTCAATAAGTTGAAAGTAATTGATAATGAAATGAGCGGCGAAAACAATAAGAACTATAATATGGACATAGTATAGCAAACCCTGGTGGCGTAGTGGTTAAGTGCTAGGGCTGCTAACCAAAGGGTCGGTAGTTCAAATCCGCCAGGCGCTCCTTGGAAACTCTATGGGGCAGTTCTACTCTGTCCTATTGGGTCGCTATGAATTGGAATCCACTCGAGGGCACTGGGTTATAGCAAACTGGAGAATAATGAACAAGACAAAATAAAAACAAACTCAGAAAGCGCTCAAGTTGTTAACGTGCACAGAATATTATATTTATTACTGCTAGCCATGAAACAGATCCCTGGTGGTGCAGTGGTTAACAGCTTGGCTGCTAACTGAAGAGGTCAGCTGTTTGAATCCACCATCGGCTCCTTGGAAACCCCATGGGGCAGTTCTACTCTGTCCTATAGGGTCACTATGAGTCGGAATTGCTAATTAAATTGTGACACACCTTTAATAGTATGATAAGTCTTTGGGTGATTACAAAATAATAATAATAATGAATGTAATAAAGGCAATGACTACCTTTATTTCATGTAATATAATTCTTATAAAATATTTTAGAAATGAAGAATAAAAATAACATTCCTCTAATCAAAATGAAATATATGTAAAAGTAAAGGAAATACTACTTAATATTATTGTATAAGCCATAAAGCATTTTTGTGTAAACCTATTGCAAAACAAATTGTGACATCTCTTCAGGTTTGGAGTAATGATTATAATAGATAATATTTATTGAGTATTTATGATATGTCATAAACTATTTAAGTCCTTCCATGTATTTACTGATGATTGAGGATTCTCAGTGTGTAAACAAATCACCTCTCTGTTCTCTGGCAAAGTTCCAATTCAGTTAGCTAATTAAAAATAAATGAAAATTTCTAGACCTGAAATGGAAACCTGACTCACAATTCTGGTTTAGTGAGTAAATTACACGGCATGCAGGTCATTGCCTTCAAAATGATATTTTGCTATTCAGGTGGAGAATTTCCATTATTCATCAGTTGAAATTTTTATTTCATTATGCACTAATTAGCTGTACAATTTAATTATGCATAAAATTCTAATTGATGACATTAAAGGTGCCCAAATGGCTCTATCATTCAGTAGAAACAAATTGTGATTTTTATGTAGTTTGTTATGTTTTATGCCAAATAAAGAAACATACTACATGTATTATGTGCATTTTCCTCCTAAAGATAACAGGATCTCAGAGTCATCAAATAAATTATAAATTAAGATTCAGGCCTGAGGTGGTCACTCAATATTATTAATCTATTAAATAAACAAATATTTGCTATATATGTTTGTCTTCAATGCTGTGTTCTTCAGATGTCTCGATCAAATTTTAGAGAACATAATAAACATAGAAAACATCTTTGTGTTACTTTTGTCAATACCCATAGCTATCCCTTTACTTACCACCACACACCCATTGCCGTCAAGTTGATTCCGACTTATAGTGAATTTATAGGACAGAGTAAAACTGCACCACGGGGTTTCCAAGGAGCAGCTGGTGGGTTTGAACTTCCCACCTTTTGGTTAACGGCTGAGCTCTTAACCACCGCGCCACCAGAGCTCTGCCCTTTACTCAAGTGGAAGTAAATTTGGAGTTTTAGAAAATACGTGAACTCTTCACAGATATCATGATATCATTGTATTCTTTTCTTAATACTTTTATTTTTAATTTTGCTTTTATGTTCAATAGGACCTGGCGGTGTTTCGTTCTGTTGTGCACAGGGTCGCTATGAGTCGGAACCGACTCGACAGCACCTAACAACCTAACGACAACAAGTCCATAATTTAAATAGTCAACGAATTCACATTTACCTCTTAACAATTTTGCCGTTTAACTCTGTCGTTGTTAGGTACCTTCATGTCAGTTCCAACTCATAACGACCCTATGTACAACAGAACGAAACACAGCCCAGTCCTTACGATGGTTATGCTTGAGCCCACTTTTGCAGCCACTGTACCAATCCAGCTCATTGAGGGTCTTTTCTGCTGACCCTCTACCTTATCAAGCATGATGTCCTTCTCCTGGGACTGGTCCCTCCTGATAACATGTCCAAAGTATATGAGACAAAGTCTTACCATCCTTCCTTTTAATGAGCATTCTGGCTTTACTTCTTCCAAGACAGATTTGTTCCTTCTTCTGGCAGTCCATGGTATATTCAGTATTCTTCCCAACACCATAATTCAAAGGCATCAATTCTTCTTGGGTCTTCCTTACTCACTGTGCAGCTTTTGCACACATATGAGGCAGCTGAAAATACCGTGGCTTGGGTGAGCTGCATCTTAGTCCTCAAAGTGACATCTTTGCTTTTGAACATTTTAAAAAGGTCTTTTGCAGCAGTTTTGCCTAATGCAATACGTCGTTTGATTTCTTGACAGCTGCTTCCATGGGCATTGATTGTGGATTCAAGTAAAATTGATGATTTCAGCCTTTTCTCTGTTTATCATGATGTTGCTTATTTGTCCAATTGTGAAGATTTTTGCTTTCTTTGAGTTGTAATCCATACTGAAGGCTGTGGTCTTTGATCTTCATCAGTAATTGTTTCAAGTCCTCTTCACTTTCAGCCAGCAAGGTTGTATTATCTGTATAATGTGATGAGTCTTCCTCCAATCCTGATGCCACATTCTTCTCCACTGAGTCCAGCTTCTTGGATTATCTGCCTAGTGGAGTTTACTTCTAGTTTATCCTTACATTGAGCACAGAACCCTTTTACATTTCAGTTTTATACAAAACTTCCTCTTAAAATTGCCCTAAGCTTTATGAATTCACTCTTTTGCTACAATCAACTATCCGAACAGAGAATCTCAAAAAATTAAAGCTTTGGCAAAACTCTTGTGAAAGCTTAATGTACGGCGTATGTTCTACTTCTTATTAGGTATATCACACAATTTCCTAAAACACTCTTAGTTTCTAACTTCATTTTACTTATCTAAAATGTAAGGGAAACAATATCTCATAACTATACTTTAATTAGGGTAAAAATTCACATTAATGTCTTAGAATCTATCGTTTATTAAGGGCAGTCTTAGTTTCCTATTGCTGCAGAAATACCACAAGGCAGTGGTTCTGAAGAACGGAAATTTTTTTTTCACAGTTGAGGAGGCTAGAAGTACAAATTCAGCCTGTGGCTCTACGGGGAGCTCCTTCTTTTTCTAATTCAACTTCCAGTAGCCAGCGACCCTTGGCGATCCTGAGTGTGTTGATTTATTCCCTCCCTGGTCATCAGATAGCACTCACCTTCCTTGTGTCTACAACGGTGTCTGATCTGCTCTTTTGATAACTCAGAATGATGAGGTTTAGGATATTTCCTGCACTGATACAGCTTCATTACCATAACAAGGAAAACCCCATTTCCAAACAGGATTACAGCCCCAGGCATAGGGGTGAGATTTTTAACACATATTTTTGGATGACTTGATTCAATCCATAACAAGCACTTGATAAATATTATTCCTCTAGTTGTTGTGTGTATTGTGAAAATGGAATTTATAATGGTAGTTATGGTAATGATGTTGGTAGTAATCTCATGAAAGCGAGAGAGTGTATTGTAGAAGAGTTCCGAGTACATATCCCACTAACTTCTTAATTTAGCTCATCTTGAATTCTGATTCATAAAAACACATCACTGGTATAATTTCAGCATTATAGAAGAACAAAAGAAAAATGCATTTGAGAGATAGGCAACTAGAGACATACATATTATAAATTTACAGAGAATTTTTTCACTTTTTTTTACTCCACATTACAAACCTAACACTTTGATGTTTTAGTTTAATGAGACAGTATTTCTGGATTTGATTATGAAATGTGTGTGCACAAAGCCACAAACATAAACATACAAGTTGCCCTTTTACTGAAAAATACTTGTTAATATATGAATTTATCCTCTTAGGAAATCATATTCTAATTGTTTTTGAGGTACTCTAAATTATGTTTTGTAGCCCAGTGATTAAGAGCTCAGCCGCTAACCAAAAGGTTGGCGGTTTGAATCCACCAGCCACTCCTTGGAAACCTTACAGGGCAGTTCTACTCTGTCCAGTAGGGTTGCTATGAGTCAGTATTGACTCCATGGCAATGGGGTTTGTTTTGTTTTTTAAACTATGTCTTAGGATGCCAAAAGATGGAGAAACTTTCCTGGAATAAATTTTTAGATGCTGAGTATTTCCAGGGATATTGGGGATATATCTCCCAAAAAATGTCTTTATTATGCATTGGTAGTTCAGTTTTAGTTAACAAGACAAAATTTTATTTATCACAAATTCATAAGTAGAGTTTACTAAATCATAGAACTGTGAAACATAAAACTGGAGCGTATTTTAGAAAGTTCACATACAGACTAAGATTCATTTGATGGACATCAGTTCATTTATTGATTTATTGATTACCTACTATTCTGAAGTTGCCTTAGAATTCCAGCAATCTGTTTGTTTTCAAACTAATGATATCTCTAGATACTAGGATAAAATCCAGCTCACTAAATTTGCAATGTTGAGTTAAAACAATGTGAAAACATAGGTGTGCCCCATGTCTGTCACATTCTGCCCTAAAATATAGCATACATCCCAGAGTATAACTTAGACATTTGTTTCCTTTTGTGTGTGTGTGTTTCCTTGATTTTGATTAAATTTACATTGGTTATGTGCAAAGTACCTGTAAAAATAGCTCTTCTCTTTTTTTCCTTACAGCTGATGTTTCGTAAGCCCCTCATCTGATCTAAGGCTAACCCAAGGACACTGTGCCACATTCTAATGGCTAACTGCTGATGAGAGCCCTCCTCTGACTTTGGTTCCCAGTTCCACTAGCTAGATTTTTACTTCGTTGCTGAGATAAATTCTCTCCCTTATATGGTTTTCTGAATAATTAAGTCCCACCATTGCTTCCTTGTGCCAGAGCCTCTGCAGTGACTATTTGCTGTAATATCCACAAGTTCAGGATTTTTCTTTGGTTCTTACAAGACTCATCACGTAACCAATGCCAGGAACCTGAGTTACGGCCTTCAACTGTCCCCTGATCCCTGCTCATCATAGGTTGCCTTGATGTGCAATATCTGCCCTGCCTGTGGCTGAATATTTCTGACTCTGGTCGTAGATGGCTTTTCTACTTTCCTTGCCATCAGTCCACCTTGCAGGTCTTTATTAAGCATTTCTTGATTTCTTTACATGCCCAAACTAGCCCCTGTCACCTGAAAACACTTACTCTTATCACTTTGACCTGCTTTCTCCCCAGCATCTGAGTTAACCTATATCTCTATTTAGTTTCTTACCTAAGACCGTTCTAGCCGACTTCCTTCCATATCTGTTGTTACCCATTTTTTACAAGAGTTGGATGGAAAAATTTTAAAGAGCCTCAGGGGTTATGAGATGTTCAGAAAAGTATTACTTTTTATTTTCATGTAAGTTTTTTTTTTATTTCACTGTGGGTTAATTTATTGGCGGTAGTGACAGGGATGACCTTGGAATAATAACAGTGTGCAAGCTGCAATTTCTGAGAGACATATATAAAAACATACAATTGCCAAAATTTACCATGCCTGGAGGTTATGGGATTCATAAGCATCTACATCACCATGCATTTATTATCTTTTAGATTTTCCCCAAAAGCAATAAAGACCTCATAGTGTTATATAAAGTACTGAAATGATAAATTTCATTATGACACAAGTGCTAATTTCACTAATTCATTTAGCAAAGTGATTTATTAAATTTTATAACTGTGTATTTTACCAATAATTATAATTACAGACAACTTAAAAAAAAATAATCATACACAGGACACTCTGGTTTCTTTTAGTGGTAAATAGGATTAAAAACCAGGATCTAGGCATCAGATATGTTCAATGCTGTATATTTTTGTTTCTAGGCCTCCTGGGAGCAGAGCTAGGGAATATATGTGTGTGTGTGTGCATTGCAAAAATTAACAAATTGGAGGGAAGATCAATCTCCCATGCAGAAGAATTCTAAATAAATCATGTAAATACTTTATTTTAAAGGAAGAGGAGTATAATTACCTACTTTTTCAGTGCAGTCTGCCCTCAGTGACTTCCTTCAAAAGAGTAGAGTATGGAAAGGGGAAACAGGAGTAACTTTACAGTGGAGAAACCTGGCAAACACGCCAGCAGCCAGATGAACAAGGTCAACATCAACAATGATAAGTCACGTTGACAGTATGTACTATATGATATATATCATTTCAACTATATGATGTGATGAAAATGGTACTTTACTTCTGTGATCTTCTTCCCAAAACACATATAACTTCAGTCTAATTACGAGAAAAACATCAGATAAATTCTAATAGAATAGCTAATACTAGCCAATGCACCTCAAAACTGCCAGCGTCATCAAAAACAAGGAAAGTTTGAGAAACTTTCACAACCAAGAGGTGCCTAATGAGATATGACACCTAAATGTTCTCCTCAGTACCTGGACCCAGGCACAGGAAAAAGGACATAGTGAAAAACTAAGAAAATTCAAATAAGCCAGGAACTTTCTTAATAAGAATGTGTCAATATTGGTTTATCAATTATAACAAATGCATCATATTAATATAAGATAGACGTTAATATTTTGTCTTCTGCAACTCATACATTTTTTGTATTTGATAATCTATCACTTAAAAAAATAAAATAACCAGGTCCCATAGCTTCATCCCTACATTTTTTTCAGAGTACTTCATGGTTTTGGCTTTAGCTTGTAGGCCCTTTGATCTGTTTTGAATTAGTTTTTGAGTATGGTGTATGGATCTTGCTTCATTTTCTACCTGCAGAAAACCAATTTTCCCAGCACCATTTGTTGAAGACACTGTTCCTCTCCCTTTGAATGGACTTGGCTCCCTTGTTGAAATCAGTTGACCACAACAGAGATGTATGGATGTGTTATTAAACTAGTACAAGGCTGTTTTGATTACTGTAGCTATACAGTAAGCTTTAAAATTAAGAAGTATGAGGCCTTCCACATTGTTCTTCCTCAAAATTGCTTTGACTGGGGCCTCTTGCCTTTCCAAATAAAGCTGAAGATAAGTGTTTTCATTTCTGTGAAAAATGCTGTTGGAATTTTGATCAGGATTGCATTGACTTTATAGATCACTTTGTGTGGTGTTGACGTTTTCACAATATTAAGTCTTCTAGTCCATCAGCATGGAGACCCTTTCCATTTTCTCAGGTCTGTATTAGTCTCTTGCAACAATGTTTTATAGTTTTATTGTGTAAATCCTTTACATCCGTGGTTAGGTTTATCTCTAAGTATTTTATTATTTTACATGCTATTTTAAATGGAACTGTTTTCTTGTTTTCCTTTTCAGGATTCCCCTTGCTGTTGTATAGAAACCCAACTGATTTTTCCATGTTGATCTTGTACACTGTAACTTTGCTGAAATTGTCTATTAGTTCTAGAAGCTTTCTTGTGGATTCTTTGCAATTTTCTATGTACAGTCATTTCTTTGTATCCACAGGGAATTGGTTCCAGGACACCCCACAGATACCAAAATCCACAGATGCTCAAGCCCCTTACATAAAATGGTGTAGTATTTGCATATAACATATGCACTTCTTCTCCTATATTTTAAACCATCTTTAGATTACTTATCATACTAAATACAATGTAAATGCTATATAAATAGTTGTCATACTGTATTGTTTAGAGAATAACGACAAGATATGAGGTGAACAATACTCAAACAATGAGCGCTGGAGAGAGACTGAGGATCTATGAAATGGTGGGAGGCTACAGCAGCTATGCCGACATATCATTTCATTCACGTGAATTCAGCGTAGTGCTCAGTGTGTGGCAAATTCGAGTTTTGCTTTTTGGAACTTTCTTATTCTTTTTCTGGATATTTTTGCTCCACAGTTGGTGGAATGCATGGATGCAAAACCCATGGATGCTGAGAGCTGGCTGTATAAGATCATGTCATCTGCAAACAGAGATAGTTTTATCCTTTCCAATTCGTATAACTTTTTCTTTTTCTTGTCATATTACTCTAGCTAGGATTTCCAGTATGGTATTGAATAGGAAAGGAGGTAGCAGGCATCCTCGCTTTATTCTCATTCTCAAGAGGAAGGCTTTCAGTCTTTCTCCATTGAGTATAATGTTGGTTGTTGGTTTTTTGTAGATGTCATTAATCCTGGTAAGTAATGTCCCTTCTATTCCTTTCTGTTGAGAGATTTTATCAAAAAACAGTGTTGGATTTTATCAAATGCCTTTTCTGTGTCTGTTAATATGCTCATGTGTTTTTAATTAGTTGTGTGTATTACATTGATAGATTTTCTAATGTTGAACTATCCTTCTGTAGCCTTTCGATACGATGGATTTTATTAATTGATTTTGAAATATTGAACCAGCCTTGCATAACTGGAATAAATCTCATTTGGTCATGTTGTATAATTCTTGTTATACAGTGTTACATTTGATTTGTTAATATTTTGTTAAGGATTTTTGCACCTACTTTTATGAGGGTTATTGGTCTGCAGTTTTCTTTTTTATTTATGGACTGTCTTTGAGTGGTTTAGGTATCAAGAAATACTGATTCCATAAAGTGAGCTGAATAGTGCCCCCTCGTCTTCTAGTATCTGCAAGAAATTATGTAAAATATGTGTAAATTCTTCTTTAAATTGTTGCTAAAATTTTCCAGTGAAATCATGTGGTCCCGAAGATTTCTTTTGGGAGATTTCTTTCCAAAGTTAGATTCTTCAGTAGTTACAGGGTTATTAAAGATCATTTTCTTTTGGTTGTGTTTTGGTAGTTTCTGGTTTTGGAGAAATTTGTCCTTTTAATTTCAACCTATCAAAGTCACTGAATTTGAAATAAGCTACTTGTAAATAGCATGTAGATAAAAAATCCACTTTGCCAATCTCTGCCTTTTAATTGGTATATACAGACAATTCACATTTAAGTTAATTATTGACATGCTAAAGTTCAAGTCTTCCATTTTATTATTTGTATTCTGTTTGCTCTGTTCTGGTTCCTTTGTTTCTCTTTCCTTGCCTTACTGTGGGTTACCTGAATACCTTTATATTTTTTAGAATTCCATCTTGAATTATTTTATTATTTGTAGTTTTCTTGAGTGTGTCTCTTTGTATAGTGCTTTCTCTGGAGATATATATATATATACTGTCTATTGTTCACAGTCAACTGATATTAATAATTTACCACTTCACATGTAGTGTGGAAACCTTACTTTCATTTAGATCTCCACTTTAAAAATCATTGCCTTTAGTATGACATGTTGTTATAATTTTTGTCTCAATTTTCAAATAATAAAGTTTATTAGGAAAATGATAATATATGAGATGTACGAAACCCTGGTGTTGTACTGGTTAAGTGCTACGGCTGCTAACCAAAGGGTCGGCAGTTCAAATCCACCAGGTGCCCCTTTGAAACTATAGGGCAGTTCTACTCTGTCCTATATGGTCGCTATAAGTCGGAATCGACTCGATGGCACTGGGTTTGGTTTTGGTTTTGGTACCCATATATCTGCTCTTTCTATTACCTGTTCTTCCTTCCCAATGCTCTATGTTTCTCCCTTTTATTATTATTAGCATACTCCTTCCATTTGAAGAAGAATTTCCCTTAGCCATTTTTTATTGGTATGGATGTTAGCAACAATTTTTTTTTTTTAATTATTTTTAGTTTTCCTTTTCTGAGAATGTCTTCATTTCTACTTCATTTCTGAAAAGTAGTTTATCGAGATACAGAATTGGCAGGGTTTTTTGGTGTCAAGGTCCTCTCTTGCCAGTGCCACCCAGCTGCACAGTGTCCCTCAGTGAAGGAAAATCTTTTGTTGGTGGTGTTCATATTATAATGCTCTGAATCAAGGTGATAAAAAACAAAAACTGTACTTCTGAGTAAATGATGTTTAAAATGAGATGTGAAAGATGAAGATTCAGTCAGAATGCACAAGAAGGGTGTATCACTCATAAAAACTTTGTTAGAAAAATAAAAAATAATTGACTTAAAAAATAAATATCCTATTAGGCAAATGCTTATTGTAAATATACATTCATTACAGCTTATTGGCACCATGCTGTGTTATATTTGTGTGCCTTCTTACTACGATCCAGGAACTAAACATGCTGACAATTAAATGCCCAGACTCTGATAAGTTGGATCAGAAGGAAAAATTAGTATCTCTAAAAAAAGGAAAGCTTAAGTTCATTTTAAGCTTTGCATTTCTATGTAACAAGACTAAAGCTATTACCTTTCTTTTAAAATAAAGGTATATAAGAAGGACAATGTGCACCAAGAGAGTGAACGTCTTATTTCTGTATGGGATAATAATATTCTTTAGGATGTGAGTTCCCCACGTGCCGGTCAGAAGACAAAATAAAGCATTATGATGATGTGTGCAAAGAGCTGGAGATAGAAAACCAAAAGGGAAGAATATGCTCAGTGTTTCTTAAGCTGAAAGAAATGAGGAAAAATTCAAGCCTCGAGTTACAATAGTGAAGGATTCTATGGGGAAATATTAAAAGGCACAGGAAGCATCTAAAGAAGATGGAAGGAATACACAGAGTCATTATACCAAAAAGAATTAGTCTTTGTTCAACCATTTCAAGAGGTGGCATATGATCAGGAACCGGTGGTACTAAAGGAAGAAGTCCAAGCTGCTCTGAAGGCACTGGCGAAAAACAAGGCTCTAGGAATTGATGGAATATCAATTGAGATGTTTCAACAAAGTGATGCAGCGCTGGAGGTGCTCACTCGTCTATGCCAAGAAATATGGAAGACAGCTGCCTGGCCAACTGATTGGAAGATATCCATATTTATGCCTATTCCCAAGAAAGGTGATCCGGCCAAATGTGGAAATTATAGAACAATATGATTAATATCACACACAAGCAAAATTTTACTGAAGATCATTCAAAAACTGCTGCAGCAATATATCAACAGGGAACTGCCAGAAATTCAGGCTGATTTCAGAAGAGGCTGTGGAACCAGGGATATCATTGCTGATGTCAGATGGATCCTGGCTGAAAACAGAGAATACCAGAAGGATGTTTACCTGTGTTTTATTGACTGTGCAAAGGCATTCGACTGTGTGGATCATAACAAACTATGGATAACACTGTGAAGAACTGGAATTCCAGGCACTTGATTGTGCTCATGAGGAACCTTTACAAAAATCAAGAGGCAGTTTTTCAGACAGAATGGGGGATACTGATTGGTTTAGAGTCAGGAAAGGTGTGCATCATGGCTGTATCCTTTCACCATACCTATTTAATCTGTATGCTGAACAAATAACATGAGAAGCTGGATGTCACCTTGAAGACTGAGGTACGCCTGACCCAGAACCCAGAAAAACCAAACCCAGTGCTGTCGAGTTGATTCCAACTCAAAGCGACCCTATAGGACAGAGTAGAACTGCCCAATAGAGTTTCCAAGGAGCACCTGGTGGGTTCAAACTGCCGACCTTTTGGTTAGCAGCTGTAGCACTTAACAAAAGCCATAGTATTTTCAATCGCATCATATGCATGTGAAAGCTGTACAATGAATAAGGAAGACCAAAGAAGAATTGAGGCCTTTGAATTGTGGTATTGGCAAAGAATATTGAATATACCTTGGACTGCCAAAAGAACGAACAAATCTGCCTTGGAAGAAGTTCAACCAGAATGCTCCTTAGAAGAGAGGATCTTGAGACTGCATCTTACATACTTTGGGCATGTTGTCAGGAGGGATCAGTCCCTGGAGAAGGACATCATGCTTGGCAGAGTACAGGGTCTGCAGAAAAGAGGAAGACCCTCAACAAGGTGGATTGACATAGTGGCTCCAACAATGAGCTCAAGCATAGCAACGATTGTAAGGATGGCTCAGGACCGGGCAGGGTTGCTATGAGTCAGAACTGACTCAATGGGCACCTAACAACAACGACAACAGGATGTGAGTAAAAATGTCCATTGTGATACTTGTAGTAACTATGTATTTTCAATTTCATGTTCTTTTGAAAACAACTTTAAAGGGATAAATACCAAGACACAAGTTCAAAATTCATAATAGAATGTCGTAGAAAAATTAACCAAAGCAAAGAATAGTTTCAGAAATATCCAATTAGACAAAGAACTAATATATGAACCAGTTAATAGTCCAGAACATACTTAATCATCTATTTCAGTTTGAGGCCAATTAGCTACAGATAGTTTAACAATAACAGTTACCATATGTAAAATTTCAAATTAGATATAGACGATACCATTCTATTTTTTATGTGATTGTTTTTCCTTGATTTAATAATTATGTAAAAGAAATAACATAACCCAATTTTCTAAATATGGCTTTGACACTTTCTGATCTCATTCAATTGTGTAAGTCTACTTGCATGCTAAATCCTGTGAAGATGGAAATCTTTTTACAGTAAATACCATGGCACCTGATACTCAATTGACTAGAAATATAGATATTTGATATCTTCTCTGTGAATCTTTAATATTTTAACCTCCATGTTATGTAGCATTTTTGTAGAGGGAAGTCATTTATCCATGCAAATCATTCCTCTTTCATTATCCACAAGGGGAGCAAAGAGATGAATTACAGTAAGTACATTTATCTTTTACTTAACTATAATTGATTGGCATCTGTGGTCTTTCTAATGTGATGGATCCTGAAAGTTTTTTTTGTAAAATAAAATATTAACAATATTAATTATAATCACTTTGTTTTAAAGAATTATTATTGAACAAAAAATTCAAATCTAAATGGGAAATGAGAGGCCATATAATTCACTAAACATCACGTATTTATAGTTGCAGAAAATTTTCAATGAAGTTAAATCTTACAAACATGATAGGATAAATTGGTAACTGTCCTATCTGTCTTCCCCTATCTACTTCATCCTTCTCTTATTAAAAAAAAGAAGGTTTTAAATCAGTTTTATCTTTCCTTGAACAATAACAAAGGTAGCCACTAAACAGTAGTTGTATGTATTTTTTGTGTGTGTGTATTGTGTATGTGTTCTGTGTGTGTTGGAGGGGGATGTAAGATATTGACTTTCTCTGGGCTGAGAAAGAATGAACACAGTGCTCCTCAAGATAATAGGAGGAGTCCATTGTATCCAGAAGTGTAATGCAATGCATGCCAATAGGGGAAATATCAGTCTTCAGTGTGGGTTTTGTTGATTATCTGTGACAAAATGAAGCATCTTAAGTTGTATTTTTACTTAATAGATAGCTGAGTTTAGTGGGAGTCTGTTGTTTTAGCTTTTTCAACCCTTTTTGTGCTTTCTTGTCATCCCAATTTCATTGAGAAAATATACTCTCCCACACCTGCATGTGGTTCCTATGGGTCTACCAAATCCAGTAGCCATCACATTACTCACTGAAATGGGGCTGCAATCGCAACCAAGCCAACCAGAACACATCTTTTGAAATTTTTATAGTAAAATTTAGAGTAAGGACAATTTGAGAATGCTATTCTCTGTTGGAAAACCTGGTGGCATTGTGGTTAAGAGCTATGGCTGCTAACCAAAATGTTGGCAGTTTGAATTCCTCAAGTGCTCCTTGGAAACCCTATGGGGCAGCTCTATTTTGTCCTACAGGGTCGCTATGAGTTGGAATCAATTAGATGGCAGTGGATTAGGTTTTCTTTCTTAGGTTTATTCTCCATTGAATCAAAAGTTCTAAGGCTGTAAGCTCAGTCTCTTCCACTTGGAGAAATAAGATATTATTGACACTCTGCAGAAGTGGAAAGATAAAGTTAATGACATGAAGACCTGAGTCAAATCATTACTGAGGACAGATTCTTCCTTTTCTTTCCATGCTTAGCATTCCTATTTTGTATCTTAAGATTGTTTGCTTTGGGCTTCTCTCATTTGCGTACAAATATCCTGACTTAAGTAACCAGGGCAGGAACAAGAAGTTCCATAGTTCCCACAAGGGGACAGATGGAACTAGAATTAGATGCCCACTTCAATCCTTCCTTATTTTGTGCTTCTCTTTTTCAAGGCTACGTAATTGGTGCGGTAGGACAAAGATGCTTATGTGGCTGACGTCCAGAATACCTCCTCTCTTTATTTAATCAAGGAAGGAATTAAGGAGTAAAATCACTTGAAGAAAGGTAATGGAGATTTTCTTAGGGAAAGGATGAAGATACAGGAACATTAAACTTAGTCTCCCCTATAATGTAATTTTTTTTTTTTTTAGGTTAGCTTATCTTTGAGTAAAGAACTAATTAAGGAGTTATCATTAAGTTGACTCTCACTCATGGTGACCCCATGTGTGTCAGAGTAGAGCTGTGCTCCACAGGGTTTTCAATGGATGACTTTTTGGAAGTAGATCTCCAGGTTTTTCTTCCAAGCACCTCTGGGTGGGCTCAAACCTCCAATCTTTTGGTTAGCAGCTAAACTTATTAACTGTTCGCACCACTCAGGGACTCCATTGAGTAAAGAACTATGCGTTAACATTAATGGCCGAAGTGCTGTGTTTGGAGAGAATAAAAAGAACAAAGTTTCAAAGGACCTATTCTGTCCAATTTGTTTATAGGATCAAGAGTAGAATAATGCGTGCTACCCTTAGATACGCTAAAATTTAGAATTGGGTGTGGCCATCACAATCAGCAGCAGCAGCAGGGATGAAACCCGCAGTCCTGGAGATGAGGAGCAGGACCTATGTGGCAAAGGTAGCAAGACTACCTGATTGCCCTGTGAATTTGGCAAAAAGTCTACCCTTTAAAAGGGGAAAGCAGAGGCAGCAACACTCAGTCTACAGAAAACTACATAAAATTGATTAAAAAGGAAATTAAATGAAAATTGAGCTACTATCTTTGTGGAAGAGATAGATAGGGGTACTTAAAATTCTTCTCAAAGATTTCATCCTCTCTCCCATGTCAGACCTTGATAAATGATAAATGGAGAAAAGATTGAAGTTGTCAAGGATTTTATTTTACTTGAATCCACAATCAACATTCATGGAAGCTGCAGGCAAGAAATCGAGCAATGCATCGCATTGGGCAAATTTGCTGCAAAAGAACTCTTTAAAGTGCTAAAAAGCGAAGACGTCACCTTGAAGACTCAGATACTCCTGACCCAAGCCATGGTGTTTTCAACCACCTCATATGCATGTGAAAACTGGCAATGAATAAGCAAGACTGAAGAATTGACACCTTTGAATTATGGTGTTGGCAAAGAGTATTAAATATGCCACGGACTGTTAAAGAACGAACAAATCTGTCTCGGAAGAAGTACAGCCAGAATGCTCCTTAGAAGTGAGGGTAATGAGACTCTGTTTCACATACTTTGGACATGTTATCAGGAGGAATCAGTCCTTGGAGAAGGACATTACGCTTGGTAACATAGAGGGTCAGCAAAATAGATCCTCAATGAGATGGCTGCAAAAATGGCCTCAAGCATAATGACAATCATGAGGATGGCACAGGACCAGGCAGTGTTTCACTCTGTTGCACATAGGGTTGCTATGAGTTGGAACAGACTCGATGGTACCTAACGACAACAATAGATCCATGGAACATCATTTGAAAACTACTAATCTTATACAATACTCCAACTGGAAAAATTAAAAATTCATATTTTTTTTGAAGTTAAATGACCAGCCAAAGTTTATAACTGCATTTAATCTAATAAAATAACTTCATTTCATGATAACTACTTCTCAGGTAGCTCATGTTGGGTTTCAGTTTAAACTAGTACAACCAGTACTAGCAAAAACAGATCATTTTGTGTTGTTTCTCAAACGTTTGGGGAAATGTCAAACCCATCAAAAGGGTCCTAGAAGTTGAGATTTGAACAAGACTGTCAAATACTAAATATTCTGAAAATACAGATTATGGGACTGTCTTGTTTTTACATGACAAAATTCATCTGGGCATGGTATAAAATGAGCTGTTCTTAATCCAAATTTCCTCTTCTAGCCAGTAATAGTAGCAGTTGTTCCAGGAGGGTAGCCTTCATTCTTTTCTGTGGTTCTGAATTCTGTAATAGCCCTGAAATACCTGTTCAAAACATTATATGTTTTTATTGACTCATTTTTTTTTTTCTTTCATTGCTGAGAATCTCAGTGGTTTTTCCAGATAACCAGTTCTATAAACACATCACTCTTCAGGAAAACTATGCATTTGGGCTCTTCCTTGCTCTGGACTCTTACAAAATTTTGTTCATAACATACCATGCCCTATGAAATTAACCTATTTATCTGATTCTGACCCCAATTTAAACCATAACTTCTGTAAGCATGGCGTGGGCGAGGAATTCTCCGATCTCCTCTAACTTCAAGAGAGGGAGAGAAAATCACCATGAACATCAGCCCAAGGCTGATTCCTATGAAGCAGAGTTCAGACATAACTACTCCCTCCCTCCAACCTTTCTACCAATTCCGACACCAGCCGTCCCTCCCACAGTATTCTGTACTCCTTTACCGAGTTCAATAATTCGTTGCAATGGCCACACAGTACTCACAGACAACACTCATGGTTATAGGGTTTATTGGGGAAGTAACAGGTTACAGTGCAGGATCAGAAACAACTCAGGACACAGTTCTTCCATCAAGACTGCCTCTTCTCAGTGGTACCCACAGGCAGGCCTCTCCCTGGCCCTTGGCCTCTCAGCCCCTCAGCCCTCTTTGGCTAGCCTGGCCTCTACCCTGCTCAGGTGAATGTTATAAAGACCTGTAGCCCCATTGATCAGTGCCCAGAGGCATCCCACTGTTCAGAAAGCCTTCTGCCCAAAGGCACTGAGCTTTCTTTCTCCATGGGCCGGGAAGTCCACCACGCCATCTTCTGCTGATCTCCTGATTCTGCTGTTTCTGCTGCTACCATTTCTCTGCCATCACTTCTCGCAGCCTCTCACCATCTCAGCTGTTACAGCTCTCTCTCTGTCTCCTGGGTCTAGAAGGTCTCAGTGTAGGGATTCTGGGTCCAAAGAACACACTCCACTCCTAGCTCTTCTTTCTGATGGTAGTGAGATCCCCACTTTCCATCTCTGGGATGGCTCATTTTGAGCCTAGCAGGATGGCAAAACTGACCAATCCCCTCATTAGGGTTCCACACACTTAATTTGCATGGTCCCACCCCCAATAAAGGGTCTATGAACCTTATTTGCACTATTAGCAAGCTGTCCAATCCCTTTGGTGGGCTACAGCACCTTATTTGTAGAGTTCCACCCACTTGTTCGGTGGCCATTAGAAGATCATGGCAAGAAAATCATACAAAAATGATCTATCACACCACAAGTTCTTTGGGAACAGCAATATTTTATTTATTTTTGTTCCTTTCCCATTTCCACCTTAAGTGCTTGAGAAATAAATTAGGTATTGTTGTTGTTCACATTGAGTTGTTTCCAACTCATCGTGACTTCATGCGTTACAGAGGAAGAATGCTCCATAGGGTTTTCTTGGCTGTAATCTTGGCAGAAGCAGTTTGCTAGGCATTTCTTCTGCAGATCCACTGGGTGGATTTGGACCACCATGTTTTAGGTTAGCAGCTGATTGCAGATGGCTTGCACCACACAGGTTCTTAGAAACTACGTATTAATATAATATCATTAAAATAATATAATAAATTAATATAATTTTACAGACAAAGAAACTTATTTGTAGATGCCTCACAAAAAGTGTTTAATGCCCATTCAATTATTCAGTTTGCCCATACATATTTTTCTCCTCTAAAATATATTTGACAAATATTTATTAAGAACATTGTGTGATGAAGCCCTGTACTAGGGTTTGGGAATATAGTGGTGAAGAACTCAGAAAGTGTTCTCTTAAGCCTTATATGGAGTCCTTGGATGGCGTAAATGGTTAACATGCACAGCTGCTAGCCAAAATGTTGGAAGTTCAAGTCCTCCCAGAGGTTCCTCAGAACAAAAGCCCAGTAATCCACTTCCAAAAACCCTATTGAAAACCCTACAGAGCAAAGTTTTACTCAAGACTCTCATGGCGTTGGCATGAGTGGGCATTGACTTGCTGGCAACTGGTAAAGTCTTACATCATGGAAGAAGCAAACCATTGATGGTTGCAGTGGGCAGTGACTCTATAAGCTATAGTGGTCACGGCCGGGGGACTAGTTTAGAAAGAGAAATGTTCTATTGTCTTTTCCTATGAGAAGATCTGTGCATGTCTGGGCACTGACAGAACTGGCTGACTCTCTAAGAAAGCAGAGTTTCCAACAGAACCTTGTTGTGAAAGATTTCTAACAAAAGGAATGTGGCCAGTTCTGCCTGCCTTTTCCATCCAACGTATAGTGGAGGCTCTCTTGATTTTCGGAATTGAGATTTAAAGATTTATTGAGGATAATTCTAAGCCAGAAAATGGCTATCTTTGCAAAGACTTCAGGGGCACAATCGTTCTTGCAAGGACTTAAAGGTGGTTAGCAGACGATTGCACGTCATTTTACTCCTTAGACAACTATGGATGTCAGGATGGATTTTCTAAAGAACAAATCTCAGCCTTCCAATTCTGATTCAGTGTATCTGAACTATTCTCTCAGAAAAAAGATAGGATCTAAAATCCTGGTTACCTTAGCTTGTTAGTTTGTCTAAACTGTGTGTATAACTCATTCCTAGTGTAAGGAAATACTACCTTAGTAGTAGAGACCAAAATGTATGCCTCTTTTCAGTGTCCACTGAAATTCCCATTAGCCTAGATATGCACCATAAATATTATTGCCCATTCACTTTCTAAGCTAAGTTCGATTAATAATACTTTATTACTGGGCAAGTAAAAGCCTCATATGCACATGAAAGCTGGACAACAAATAAGGAAGACCAGAGAAGAGTTGATGTCTTTGAATTATGGTGTTGGTGAAGAATATTGAATACACAATGGACTGCCAAAAGAACAATTTCTGTATTATTTATATTCACTTACTCTTATTATTGGACTTTGAAAACTTCTGTTTGCAAATAACTGCTGGTCCTGATTACATTAGGAGAACAGAATGTGGGAGAAATGGCTCGCTCTTATTAGCTAACTCTTCCCACGAATGTTCTACCCCTACCTCACCTAAAAAATCATTGAAGTTATTCAAGAAAAGTGTAGTATGGGCCTTTCCATTGATAAGAAAGTGAATTTTGAATAAAATAAGACAGAAATGCATATATATTTCCCCTCATAAATAACTCAAAAGATCCACATCTTATAATCACTTAGACTTCCACAATTAGGAAATAAATAATAGATTAAAATGAATACAAAAGAAACTAAGGTCCAGAAAGTTCAAATGAGAACCCCAGGGTTGCCCTGCTAGTTAGAGCTGTGATTAATTTCCACTAGCATTGCCAGAGATTTTTATGTATATAAGATATTATAATCAGAACTGAGAAAATTGACTCCTATTTACCAACTATATCTGCCCAAGCAAAACAGAAGAACCAAAAGTGTAAAGGAAAACTGAAATGTTTCTTATTTTCACCTGTCTTTAATCTGCTTTTCTCTTCCTTTCACTGTGACAGAACTCTTCCTTTTCAGCCGCCTCTTACAGAGCCCCTTACAAAACAGAGAAAAAGAGGTTGGAAAGGAACATGTTTCTAGGATCTGCGGTCTCCAATTTATTCCTCGCCCCTGGTGATTCCAAATAGGATTTCCCAGCAGCACAGTATGTGGGGAATTTGTAGCTCACTGGTTAAGGTCATTTTTAAAGTTGAAATAAAATGTACTTGTCCCTACTGACACGGTTGCATGGTGGGATTGATGTTTTAGGTACTGTGGACATGAAGTCTGTGCACCATGACATCAATTGCTTCAAGAAACAGCCCAGGAAAAGACTTTCTCTGATATATGTGTAAACGTGAGTGCAAATAGAATCCTACGTAGCCAACACATATAAATGGGTATACTTACACCAGCCTATTGTAAATTGTTACATCTTACTGTCGTTTTACATATCGTCATTCTTTATAAAATAGCACATAGATGGCCTCATAAGTGTTCTGTAAACATACCAGTTCATCTCGCCTCATCACATTTTTCATCCAGATCATAAAAGGGTTTTTTTGTTTGTTTGTGGAACACTTTACAAAGTGCTGTCCAAGTTTATGTAGCAGAAACACGTATGATATCAGCAGAAAAGTTACAAGACGATTTTGAAAGAAGAAAAAATAAAGTTCATTATTTTATTTCTAAAATGTTAATAATTTTTTTTTAATAATGACACCAAATGTACCATATTCCTAGAAGTAAAAAAGAGGTAGAAAGGTCAGGACCAGACAGATCATTGGGACAGCGTGCAGACGTAAAGGAAAGCAAACCTGCTACCCGTTCCCCTTTTTTTTTCTGGAGCTATTATTTAAAAAAGCCTTTATTCTTTGGTTCTTAAGACTATGGAAGAATCTTCAGGTCTTAAGACTATGGAATATAGGCCTGAGCATCGAGGAGGCCACAGAATAGAGTCAAAGTGCCAGAGAGTGAAACCGATACAAAGGAGACCCAAAGGTGGAGAAGGGAGGGGGAGGAAGACAGACAGGGAGAGGTCTCTTAAACACCTAGATCCAACCCTGACATAAGTTTGGATTTCAGTTTATTTTCTGGCTAATAAATGCTACTTTAATTCATAAGGCTTGGAGTTATATTATTTAATTTACGTAATTTTTTTTTTTTTTGCTATGGAGTTCAAATGGGGAAATATATCCAATTATTATATTCACAAAAGTCTTGCTTGAACTCAAAAATCCTGATTCCACAAAAAATATTCCCACACAGAAATGCATGGAAGAGTATTTCACTAAGAGGCAAGAAGGCAGAAGTCATGTTTAGGGATCAGAAATAGAGTCTGCTGAAAGCGTAGTCTACTATTAGTAGGGCGTTCGGAAAGTCATTTGAGTTAAGATAATAACAGGTAATTTCAAGGTGAGAAGTTATGTTATTTTGACATCTAATGAGGAATCAGTAAATGATTTTGAGATAAATAACTATGCCATTATTTGAGCAGCAGTGAACAGATAGCATAGAACAGTGTAGTGGCTAGAAAAGAACCATCATTGCTCCTTCTTTCAGATGTAAGTGACCATACATCTGGGTTTGCTCAAGACAATTCAGCTTTATGTCAATTGTCCCAGAGTCCTGTCAGGTTTAGCATATTCCAGCTAAAGATTTTTGTTTGTTTGTTTGCACAATCATTTATAAGGCCATCCTATTCAGAGACACAGAAGGTAACACTATCCTGATCCAAAGATGAAGGATAGCTAGGCAAGTTCCATAACATATAATAAGTGCTCAATAAATTTTATCTATTATCACTTGTATTAGGAACTTGGAGGTTTTGTTGAAAAGAAAGGAACAGAAATTTGCAGGCAAGAGAGAATAATTTATTGAAGAGAAAAATGAGAGAAACAGAGTGAGAGACAGAGAGAATGGAAGGAAGGAAAGAGAAAAAACAGGGAAGAAAGGAAAGAAAGAAGAAAAAAGAGGGAGGAAGAGAAGAAGAGAAGAGAGGGAGGGAGGCAGAGAGGGAGGGAGGAAGGAAAGAAGGAAGGAAGAGAGAGAGAGAGGGAGAAAGAACAGAAGGAAGGAAGGAGGTAAAGAGGCGAGGAGGGAAAGAAGGACCAAAGGAAGGAAGGAAAGAGGGGCGTATAAGTTATCAACTTTGGGAAATGATCAGAAGGGGGAAGAAAGAAAATCAAGGGCGATTCATATGTTGATCTGCATGAATGTGGAATTGGTAATGAAAGGCAGGAGGAAAAGATGGTTTGGGGAAAGCAGGAAAAGGTTTGGTAGTGAATGTTCTATATATACAACACGTAGTTTACCAATTTTAAAAATGATAGTGCTCCTTGAAATACGTTGTTGTTAAAAAAAGGTGCTGTAAAATCCATTCTGACTCATAGTGACCCTAGGTACAACAAAACAAAATGCTGCCAAGTCCTGAGCCATCCTCACAATCATTGCTAAATTTGACCCCATTGTTGCAGCCACTGTGTCAATCCAGCCGTTGAGGGTTTTCCTCTTTTTTTGCTGACCCTCTAATTTACCAAGCACGATGTCCTTCTCTAGGGACTGATCCCTCCTGATAAGATATCCAAAGTACATGAGATGAAGTCTCACCGTCCTCACTTCCAAGGAGTACTGTGGCTGTATTTCTTCCAAGACAGATTTGTTTGTTCTTCTGGCAGCCTGTGATATAGTCAGTATTCTTCACCAAAACCAAAAACCAAACCCAGTGCTGTTGAGTCGATTCCGACTCATAGCGACCCTATAGGACAGAATAGAACTGCCCCATAGCGTTTCAAGAGAGCACCTGGTGGATTTGAACTGCCGACCCTTTGGTTAGCAGCCGTAGCACTTAACCACTACGCCACCAGGGTTTCCATATATTCTTCACAAATACCATAATTCAAATGCATCGATTTTTCTTCCCTCTTCCTTATTCATTGTCTGGCTTTTGCGTGCTTAGGAGGTGATTGAAATTAGCAAGGCTTGGGTCAAGTGAACCTTAGCCCTCAAAGTGACATCTGTGCATTTTAACACTTTAAAAAGGTCTTCCACGTCAGATTTGTCTAATGTAATGCGTCGTTTGATTTCTTGACTGCTGCTTCCATGGGTGTTGTTTATAGATCTAGTAAAATGAAAAGTCTGACTTCAATATTTTCTCCATTTATCATGATATTACTTCCTAGTCTGGGCGCTTCACTGAAACCTGTCCACCCTAGGTGACTCTCCTAGTATTTGAAATACCAGGGACATAATTTCCAGCATCATAGCAACACACAAGCCACACAGAACAATAAACTGACAGACAAGTGGTGGCCTTGAAATGCATGTGACTAAAAAAACAAAAATAAAAAGAACCCATTGCCGTCGAGGCAATTCCTACTCGTAGCAACCCTATAGGACAAAGTAGAACTGCCCAGTAGAGTTTCCAAGGAGTGCCTGGTGGACTCGAACTGCCAAACTTTTGGTTAGCAGCCGTAGCTCTTAACCACTACACCACCAGAAGTTCCTATGTGACTATAAATAATGCATTCTCACCTTGATAATACAATAGATACTGGGAATATTACAGGACTCCTCATGTCAAATACCAGTCTCACAGTGCTGTAGACGTTCAGAAGTGCCAAGTAGAGTACTGCTGAAAAAGAGGTGATTAGAATGGCTTTGGATCACTGAGTTTCCTTCCCTTTCTAGAAGGTGCAGTATTTGGTAATTTACTTTAAAATGCTTCAGAGTTAGCAGTGTGATTTGTATGAGCAAGGCAACACCCTAGGGATTTAATTAGCACTTGAAGTTCTCCAATTGGAATCCTCAATCCAAAAGTCGTCAATTAGCACGTGAAGTACTTTAATAGGACTAAGAGCCCTAAATGTTGGTCCACTTAGCAGTTAATGTATCTTTCCTGAGTGGTAAAAATGGTTAACATGCTCAGTGCTCAGCTGCAAATCTAAAAGTTGGAGGTTGGACTCACCCAGAGGTGACTCAGAAGAGATCCCTGGCAACCTGCTTTGGAAAAACCAGCCATTGAAAACCCTATGGAGCACAGTTCTACCCTGACACATATGGGGTCGCCATGAGTTGGAATTCACATTATGGCAACTGGTTTTTTTTTTTTTTGAAATCTAACCAGATGGTAGATTATCATAAATGTTGTAAGAATGCTTTTGTTATTAGTTAAATGAGTGGTATTAGAGAACTTTGACAAGGACTAAGGTACATACTCTGGAAAGAACAATCACAAAACCCCTGCAAGTCCAGGAGGTTTTTGTGTGTGTGTGTGTGTGTGTGTGTGCAACATTTGAGGTCTGGAGGCTCAGTGGCCCTAAGATCCTTTGCTCCTCACATACTCTGCTACCTGCGTCTGACTACCTCTTGGCCTTGTCATTATTATTGCACCTGCCTTTCAGATAGGGCATAGATTGGGATCTTTCCCAAGAGCTGAACACATTCTATAAACGTTCGCATCCTCCGTCACCATAACTACTACAACTGAATCGTTTCTCTTAAGCCTTTCTAGTATACTTTGAATACTACAGGAGTATCTTCTAGGGGGAGTCCAAATTCTGTGTTCTGTATTTAGGAAAGAGACTTTCCTTATGTAAATCTTAAAATTCAAGTATAATGATACTCATTAATATGCCCTGAATGTAGATAGAAAGTGGAGTGGGATCCAATGGGACAAATACTGTAGAAAGAACATCACTGGTATATTGGTGCTCCTATCTTAGAATTACACTAACGCAACAAAACCAGAAAAATATTATCCCAAGACCGGGCTGCTCCCACATTGAGCATCCTTGAGTTTATCACCGCCGTCAGCCAGTAATGTGTGTGGGCAGTTCTTGTAGTTATTGGGGGAATCCCCCACTTCCTCCTGTCTTCTTTCCTCTGTGATACAAGAAAAGTAGAAGATAGTAATAAACCACACTGTCAAAAAGGTATGTGTCGTTCTTTCTTCTAGACTAATGAGATGTCTGATGAGGTAGAAAATTTAAAAGTATAACTTCCTCTCTGGAATCTATATTTGGAAACGACAAGCCTGGTAAGAGCAGGTTTTCCTTTAATTATGGGATGATTCACTTAAATGATTCTCATACCAAAAAAGGAGAATCGGCAACCTTGACGTGGCTGAAGGGTGCAACCTTGAACCTTCTGTGGCTTGAGGGACATACTCTCCCCTGATACCCTTTAGTATGGAAGAGACTTGCAGGGAAAAGATCACGCTGCATAAGAAACATGAGGGCTCCCTGAAAGAAAAAAAGTCCTTTACTTTAGATTCAAAATTAAAGACCACTGTCAGAATAGACCCGGATGTACTTCACCAAGGACCAATGTCAACAGCCCACCATGATGGATGAGGACTATGATCTAAGACCCAGGCCCAAAATAAGGAACACAAGTGCCTAAAGTTGTAGGTTGGATTGCTGATTCCAGAACAGCTTTTAACTAAGGTTGCAATCCTCTGTAAAATGAGCCAATCAAGCTTGATATCCTGTTTTGAGGAACAATAGTCAAGAGTAAGAATTAATGTGTTCAACATGCACTCAAAGCACCATGCTCAACAGCACCCAGGTGCCCAGGATGAAACAATGGTACTCAGGCTTGCCCTCTGCGCCTCATTTTGTAAGCAGGGTTGCAATGCTTTATACCAAGTACCTGTTTATATTGCTGTTGGAGGTAGAAGTTGGAGCTGATTCAGGAAAAAATGCATTGTATTTACACCTCATGAAAGCAGAGATAGAGAAGATATTTTTAAGTGACTTTATTAGAAAAATCTAGCGAAGCTTTCAGTGTGTTATAGAAAAATATCTAAAAGCTTATTTGGGTTTCGGAAAACCTAGATATTTACGCAGTTTCCCTAGTGGAAAATTTTAGTAGCTCCCCCTGATACATAAACAATACCAAAACATTTTAAACTTTCATAACCTGACCTAGGCAACGTGTGACTCCTGATTCCCCAAACATAATTGCGTAGATCCTCTAGAACAGACACATGGGATCATTTATAACCCCATAGTCCTCCTCTGTTTGTGTCTTCCTTTTCCATACATTAATCGAAGCGGCGCCCTTTATCTGGTTTGCTGTTCCTACTCCGGCAACTGTGCCAGGCACCACGCTACCTAGACTTTTGAAGCTAAACTACAGTATAACATACTCTATAAAGCCTTATCTAAATTCCCTCAACAAAAGTGATCTTTTTGTGAGCATTCATAGTGTTTTATGTTCTCACTTAATGTTTGTAACATATTTTTCTTCCATTTTTTGTACAGTATTGTTTTGTTCTATATTGAGCTGCATTTCTGTTTGTTTTTTTGGTGTACTTGAACTACATCTTCCGTATTTTAAGCTCTGTTGGGTATAGGATATGCTGTATTTGGTCTTGTAGGTTTGCTTTGAGTCAGAATCCACTTGACAGCAACAGGTTTGGTTTGGTTGGTTGGTTATCTTTTCCTCAAGGAGCTCTGGTGGTGCACTTGTCTGCTAACCAAGAAGGTCAGTGGTTTGACCCCACCAGCTGCTTCAGGGGAGAAACACGTGGCAGTCTGCTTTAGTAAAGTTACAGCCTTGGAAACCCTGTGGGGTAGTTCTACCCTGTCCTATAGGACAGCTGTGAGTCAGAATTGACTCAGATGACAACGGGTTTGGTTTTGGTTATTTTCCTTAAATATATCATTCAGAACTGAACAAGGAGGCAGAAACCACCCAGTAGTTTGTCCCCAACTCGTCATTTTTTTTTTTTTTGATACTTCTTTGCTTTCTTCTTTCGTATTATTTTTATCATTCACTATATCTCTTCCATTGGCTATTTATGCAAACCTCATTATATTTATTTTTCAGTGGCTGCACAAGGGGTTAAAATATGCATCGTTAAATTTATCATAATCTGCCTTGAACTAATATACTCCATTCGTGTATAATGTAGGAAAAGTATAATGATGAACCCACCATTCTGTTCTTTCTGCTATTGTTATCATATATTTTACTTCTACATATGTTCCTAGGAAACCCTGGTGGAGTAGTAGTTAAGAGATAGGGCTGCTAACCAAAAGGTTGGCAGTTCGAATCCGCCAGGCTCTCCTTGGAAAGCCTATGGGGCAGTTCCACTCTGTCCTATAGGGTCACTATGAGTTGGAAATCGACTTAACGGCAACGGGTTTCATTGCTTTGGTTTTTATGTTGCAAGCCCCACAATGCAATGTTATAATTTTAAACAACTAACTTCTAAAGAAAACACTAGGACAAAAGTTAGTTATTTTTACATCATCTAATATTTTGTGCAATAATAATAATTAAATAATTTTCTTCACTCTAATTCTTGCTATCCATCCACATTTTCAATCGGTATTACTTTTCTCTAGCCTAAAAGATTCATAATACTTATTGTAGTGTTGTAATATTTATTGTAAGCCACCTGGCGACAAATTTTTGATGATTTCATTTACATAACATGTCTTTGTTTTACCTTCACCTTTAAAGGTTATTTCCATGGGTTCTGGAATTCTATGTTGAATTTCTTTTCTTCAGCACATGAAAACTGTCATTTCATCTTCTTGTTATTTATATTGTTTCTAAAGAGACTTCAGTTGTCAACCTCACTGTTACTTTTTTTTGGTTTTTTTTTTTTTTTTTTTTGAACGAGTCCTTTATCTTTGATTTTCAGTAGTTTGACCCTGATTTAAGTAAATTTTTTGCTTGTTTTCTGTCCTGCTTGATGTTTGCTGAGCTTCTTAAATATGTTAAGGTTCTTACTCTGAAAAATTTCCATCATTATTTCTTTCAGTATTTTTCTTATAATTCTATCAATTATTTTCGGGTCACTGATTGACATTTTCTCACAAGTCACTGTTACTTTATTAAGTTTTCTCTGTGTTTCATTTTAGATAATGTGTATCAAATTAATTTCAAACTCACAAATACATATTCTGCAGTGTCCAATCGGATTATTAAACACATTCAAGGCTTTTTTTTTTCCATAGAATACATTCTTCTCAGTAACAGAATTTCCTTTTTGATTATTTTTGATAGTCTATTTATGCTTATTTTCCAACCTGAACACTTATTCTTTTCACAACAGTCTGTATATTCCTAAACATATTTATAAAATTTGTCTAAAGTCATTATTGGCTAGACCAATTTCTGGGTCATCTGTAGGCAACTGTAGGCTTGCTCTTTCTTCTTCTCCTTCTCCTTCTTCACTGTCTTCTGCTTTTTGTCTTCATCATTGTCTCCATCTTCACCACGTCTCCACCTCCTCCTCCTCCTCTTCTTCCTTCTTATTCTCTTGTCGTTTCCCTGCTCCTTTTCATTTCTTATACAATTTTCATGTGTCATTTGAATATTTATGAATATTGTATATATAAGAACAGTGGAGTTTGAAGTATATTATTCTGTTTATTATTTTATTTTTCCCTAAATATGTGAGCCCTTTTCCTTTTTTTTTTTTTTTTGTCATCAGCTATTGTGAGGCAATGACTATTCACATTTCACCAAATATAGATTTGAGCTGAGATCTGCCTATGGATTTAATAAACTTGGACTTGTTTCCCTTTAGGCTACCCTCCACCTCTTGCTCCATCCAGTCCTGTAGTCAAGTCAAAGGAACCAATCTTTTTGTTCTTATCTGCAGAATCTGGCACAATGGCTGGTTCATAAAAGGTATTTGTTGACTAGATGAATTAATGCCACTCACGAATACATGTCTGTCTTTCTGGAACGTCATATGCATGATGATAAAATCTAGCTGCATGGAATTTCTGACTCCAGTAGTTTAGTAAATTAAATTTTGAATTAACATTTATCTCAGAAGAATGATTTTTAAAAGAACACATATTAAATAGAAGCTTCACCAAATGTCATCACATTAAGGCATAATTTCCCAAAATGTCAGCTGTAAATCAACATGATTTGTACCATTTTAACACTGAGTCCATTTATTTTATCCTAAGACAAAATTGGTATTCCTCTAGAAATCATTGTCAAAAAAAAAAAAAGAAGAAGAAGAAGAAGAAAGAAAGAAAGAAAGAAAAGAAATATGTATGACTTAATCTCTTTTTATTCTCATGGATATGTCCCCAAGACCCACTTGTGATCAGTAAAATTAGAACAAACAACACCTTCAACAATATACAAAACAGTTTATTTTTCCACTCTAATCTTTTTTTTTTTCTTAAATCCCTTGTAAAATAAACACTTGAATTTTTTTTGTTTAATTTAGAGTAAGTCTATGGATAAATATTATTTACTATTTTTTTAATGCCTAAGTTTGACTAATTAGTCATCCTTTTTGTGCTTATGAATTAACTAAAATTATGCTGAAATCATTTTATGGGTGTTCGAAGCTGATAGTGTAAGTTAAGTTCATTTTAAGAATAATCACATGTCAAAAGGACGAGTCATTCAGGATATTATATAAATTGATACTTAAGTTGAAAGTTTTATTTTAACACCTTACAGATTTTGTATGGAACTGGGGTCAGAAAAAAAATAGTGACAATACAAACTGCAATAAAATTGGGGAAACCTGGAGTTATTTTTTCAGCATATTAAGCATGCAATACCAAAAGAGCAAATACTGAATACAGGGGTGTAGGCTCTCACTTACAGTCCTACATGGGCAGGGCTGCGTAGGGGTGTTTGGAGCAGGCACGGGTATCTGGCTGCAGTAGAGGCTTATGTGTGGGGCAAGGCAGGGGTCTGACAGCTGTCTTGGGTGGAAACCGTGTTCCTGTCCCCTCCAGCACGTAGTGGAGGGGTAGTGCAGCTGATCCTTGGGCACCCAGTGCTTTTGGAGTTTGTTTTACAAAGGAAGGGGAGAACCGAACATGGAGATACCCTTCCTTAATCTAACAGACCCACTTCATGGTCTCATTTGGAATATTCTACTTGCACTTAGAGGTATTGATTAGATTTATGTATTTGCAATTTAATGCCTTAAGTCTCTAATAATTAAACTATTTTTTAAATTATATGAAATAGGGTAGCAATAATTTTTAAAATTTTAAAAACTAACATATCCAAATGTCATACGAATTTAGTATTTAAACTGAATTTGCCTATGAAATATTTTTTTATATTATATTATATATAATTACAGGTATGAAATATTTAAAATCTGTATGCTAATCTTCAAGGTAAAAAAGATGATTACTCATCTCTGAGGACATGATTGGCAGAAAATTAAATTTTGTGGAAGAAGCAGAAACGTGAAGTAACAAGAATCTACAAAAACATTTCCAGGAAGAGAAAATAGCAAGTGCCTTTGTCTTAATTACTGAACCGGCCTTGGCTGAGCCAAATGCTCTTTTCCTGGTTGGTTGCATATCAGCCCTTTCCAATTTTCAGTTTTATTCTTAGATTTGGACAGCATTCTTTTCATTTTTCCCTATAAGTTTGTTAAGGACAAAGACCTTGTGCGTGTATTTAACATTGAGTCCACATCACCTAGAATAGTGTCTGGCACTGGTAGGCATCCCACAAATGGCTTTAGAATGAATGTGTGAATGAATGAATAAATGATGCAAAGAAATTCTACATGAAAATTAATGTATATTTTAACAATGATAATTGAATCATTTCCTCAGTCTATTTCACTATTGCTGAGTCTCACCTTGGTGCTTTCCTCATTGATAAACACATAAAAATAACATAGCCACTCTAAACCACTGAAACCTCTCTTTCAATATAATATAAGAGCAGAAAAAACCTGGATTATACTATGGCATGCATGAAAAACAGGGAGAACTTGTGGTACAGTGGTAGAATTCTTGACTGCTAAGCGAAAGACCTAGGGTCGATTCCCAGATGGTGCACCTTGTGTACAACCACCCCATGGCTGCCAATGGAGACTTGTGTGTTGCTATGATACCGAATAGGTTTCAGGGGAGCTTCAAGGCTAAGAAGGACTAGAAAGAACGGCCTGGCAGTCTACTCCCCAAAATCAGCCATTTAAACACTATGGACCACAAACGTCCAATCTGCAACTAATTATGGGGATGGTACAGCACTGGGCTGCATCTGCTTCTTTGTGCATGGGGTCACCAATAACAACAACAAAAACACATAAAAAAAGACAGAAGGATATTGGAAAACACGTTCAATCAAATTCAGAGACAAACTAATTCACTATATTTAATTAGAAGGCAAATTACTAGAAATAGCTTCACCTAAAAAAAGAGAAGCCCAGCACAGACCCAGAGGAGAAAACACAGGAGTATGAGGGGAGGAGAGAGATGAGCAAGACAGTTACAGAGAAGAGGAGAGAATGATTGAACCCAAAGTAAACAATTAATTAGAGGTTTGTTTGTTTATCATCTAATCACTACAGGTAAAAAAAAAAACAAAAAACTGCATTTCCTGTCTCTGGTCATGTAAAAAATACCCCATCTGCCTGTTTGACATTCCATTCTTAAGTACATGTTTAAATGCAGAGGCTAGAAAGGCAAAAATCACAGAGCAAAAGGAAATAGGAAGCTAACTTTGATTCATGGTTTCCTAGTACTGAAAGCAAAAAGAAAGTAAACAAAAATTTTCTCAAACAAGAAATTCGTTGAGTTCATGTACTGTAAGTTATCATGATTTCCTCCTCACCGGAGATTTCACTACTACCTTTCTTAGTCCTTTCTCTCCCTTCTCCATCCACTTAGAACATTATCCAGGAGGCAATTGTGAAGTGACACTCGTTTCGGGTAGAATCCATTTTGTTTCTGAACTCAAGTCGGCAGAGTTTGAATCCTGTGAAGGGAACACACACTGCCCTTCCTTTCTTTTTGGCCTCAGTAAAAGGCAATCAACCATGTTTCCAGCAGTTACAAGAAAAGCGTGTGGCTAAAGGAATATCAGAAAAATTGGAATTCAAAACAGGAACGTTACTAGACATAAACAGTGACTTTTTTACTAATAAAAATGTCAATGTATCAGGAAGCATTAAAAACAAAATCCCATTGCCGTCGAGTCCATGATGACTCATAGTGACCCTACGGGACAGAGTAGAACTGCCCCACAGGGTTTCCAAGGTGCAGCTGGTGGATATGAGCTGCCAGCCTTTTGGTTAGCAGCCTGAGCACTCAACCACTGCACCACCAGGGCATAACAACATCAGGAAGCACAACAACCCTAAAATGTGCTTGATCTAGCAAAGATCTTCAAAGTATATGAAGCAAAAATTGACAGAATAAAAGGGAGAAATAGACAAATTGTAACTAGGGGTAAAGAGCTTAACACTACACCCTCAGTAACTATATAACAAGTTCAATATAAAACAAAACTAAGGCTCATTATCTTAGAGCATATATGCATGATGACAATACTAAATTATAAATCTAAAACAAGAAAATATCTAGAAATTCAGCAAGATTTGGATATTAAAGAGCCAGTTTCTAAGTAGCCTATTTCTGCAAAAACAGTAAGTCTTCAATTTTCACAATTTTAGCTTGTTTTATATCAAAATGTGTCTTCTATTTTTATTTGTGTTTTATTTATGGAAAAATTAAATTAATGGAATTCCTTGTCCTCTCAGAAATATTTTAGTAATGGAGATTCCCTATGAAATAAAACTAAAGACTAAATAACTAAAATATTCACTTAGAAGTTTGGCCTTTATTTTTTGCCTAGGTTAGTACTGTTTCCCCTGGTTTATGTAATAATAATTTTAAAAAGACTGTATTTAATTCTTATGTGTTAAAGTGTGCGTAAGTGACTAGAATCATCATGAAAAAAGGGATTCTCTTTTGTTTTTTCCCTGAGCTAATACCCCAAATTCCTAACAAAGTACAAGGGTCGCATAAATATATCTTGAAAAGTAAAAGAAATGAAGTAAATAAGGATGTCGATGACCAAAGATCACCAGGAGTTCACCTGCAGTTGTATAAGCTGGGTCAGCTGCTCACTGAAAAGAGGAAAATGGAACACCATGAGGAACCATGGGTAGTTCAGTGAGACAGTGTTAGGAAGGGCTTATTATAAGATGTGGACCCCCGTTAAGTGATTTGTGAGAGAGTATAAGGAAACGGGGCTTTTCTCTGGATTGGGTGCTCTCAGGAAGTGGGGATAATTCTGTAATTGGGTATTTTAATAAACCTTATCTGTGTTGGTGAAGAATATTGAATATCCCATGGACTGCCGGAAGAATGAACAAATCTGTCTTGGAAGAAGCACAGGCAGGATGCTGCTTAGAAGCAGGGATGGCAAGACTTCATTCATATCAGGCACATTGGAGATGTTATCAGGAGGGACCAGTCCCTGGAGAAGGACATCACGCTCTTTCAAGTAGAGGGTCAGCAAAAGAAAGAAAGACTCTCAACAAGATGAATTGATACATGGGCTACGATGACGGGCTCAAGCATAGCCACAATTGTGAGGATGACACAGGACTGGACGGTGTTTTGTTTTGTTGTAAATAGGGTCACAGTGAGATGGAACCCACTCAATGGCACCAAACGACAGTATAAGACATAAGGTTAAAGCTACAATTGATTAAAAAAAAATAGCAGTTACTCATATTTGCCAGAAAAGGCTGTTTGGTCATTTTTGTGGTTTGGAAAACGTCCTTGCTTTGGTCTATGGCCAGATGTGACTCTGCTGTAGTCTAGCTTTTGTCTTGATCCACCAAAGAATGGCTCTATTTCATGTTGGTGTTTTGTGAAATTGTTTATCTTCAACAGGTTATAGTTCCTATGATTGCCCAATTCTGCAGTGTTGTTTGGAGAATCGTTCCACGAAGGTCAGGACTTTCAATTTTCCTCTTCCAATAATTTTATAGGCACCATATTCACAGCATTAAGTTATGTACTCTTACACTAGCTACCGTTTTATCTAGTATCTGCCACTGAACACTCACTGATATTCCCAATAAAGACTTTCCGAGATCAAGCTTTCATTATGGGGTCTAGAGGCTGGCAGATTCTACACTCTATCCATTCTCAGGGGCTTCTCTCCCCATCTTTTTCCTTCCCCTTGGTTGATGGCCACATATTTTTCATGTAAATTTTAACTCCCCCAGAAGATCTAACTCCACTAGGTTTTAAATTGAGGAGAGGGACTTCATTTTATTTATTTTTGTGCTTTTAATATCTCAAACACAGTGCTTTGCTGAAACCAAAATAAGTTCTCCGACAATGGTATATGGTATGTCAGTATTTGGCAACTAATTCATGACAATATCATGCCTTCAAGAGTAAAACAACCTCTTCATATCGCACGTTATAATCAACTCCCATTATTTTCAGTATAAGGAGTCTCTAATTTAAAACAAATAGTTTTCCAGAGGCTTTCGTGTAATTTGGAAAATGAGGCAAATAAAATAGAAAACAATTTCTCAGAAAAACAATAACAAAAAGTGTGGTGACATTCTTAGATTTAGGTTTCCCCCAATTTAGCTGAATTCAACCTGCAGTAAGATTTGCCAGACTACTAGCTTCCAGAGTAAGAGCAAATGAAGAAGATAAGCAGTTTAACAGAACAAAAATGCACTGAATTACTAGGTGGTGGTGTTGCTAGCTGTCATCAAGTCAGCCCCGACTCATGTGACCCCACGCACAGTGAAACAAAGCGCTGCCGAGTCTTACCCCATGATCGGCTATGGATCAGACACTATCTATGGGGTTTTCATGGGCTGATTTTTGAAAGTAGATAGATCCCCAGGCTTTCCTTCCTAGCCCGTCTTGGTCTGGAAGCTCCTCTGTACCCTATTCGGCATCATAGCAACATGCAAGCCTCCACTGATGGACAGGTAGTGGCTGAGTATTAGTTGCCTTGGGCAGGAATGGAGCCCCGGGTCTACCACAGAACATGAGACTTCTATGACTGAACCACCAATGCCACTGGGTCGCCAGGTAAACCCCAACCAAAACCCGTTGCTGACGAGTCAATTCCGAATCACAACAACCCTATAGAACAGAGTAGAACTGTCCCATAGGGTTTCAAAGGCTGTAAATTGTTACAGAAAACTACCACGTCTTTCTTCCATGGAGTGACTTGTGAGTTTGAACTGTCAATCTTTTGGTTAGCACCTGAGTGCTTAGTTAAAAACAACAAACCAAGCCCATTGTCATCATGTTGATTTAGACTCATTGTGACCCTATGGGACAAAATAGAACTGCCCCATAGGGTTCCCAAGGAGTGGCTGGTGGATTCCAACTGCTGACCTTTTGGTTAGCAATCTGAGCTCTTAACCACTGCACCACAAGGGCTCCTAGTGCTTAAAAAAAAGACTAAGTTCAAGGTCCACTCAGAGCAGTATACTCATTGGCAAGTCACTTTAGTTCTCCAGTTAACTCATTGATCACTTAAGAGGTTATCTTCGTAATCTCTATTTAAAATTACACTGTAACATTTTGTGATTCTGTGTGAATTCTGTGTGTGTGTGTGTGTGTGTGTGTGTATGAAAATCCCAAGGAGTAGGAATGGTCAGGACCATCTGGGTCTAATTCTGGCTCTGACACTTAAGATAAACATTTGAGCAGAGTCCCAGCTGTGGTAACTTTAGGATCGATTTTTCAACTTTCGTAAAATAAGATTAGAGATGTTGCCTGAGGACAGTTAGAGGTCCACTAGAAAAGGGGGCATCAACAATAAAAACAATGATTTCTATTTTTCGGTTCTTCTTTTTAGGGTCCCATCGTGTATTAGAAAGGAAGAGCTATAGCTCTGATGGAGTCTCTGGTTTATACCTTCTTAAATCTAAAACAAAGCTAGAGGCTGTGGTTTCCTGGAGCAGAAAATTAAAGAGGTTTACGATTCCTGAAAAGAGAGTTCCTGACTCCTTAAAGGAGAGTAACTCCTTTCTTTGACTGCAAGGGAAGAGAACCCTGTCTACTGTTGAGAGTGGTTATTGCTCTTTGAAAACTGCTTTCTTCAATTTACTCTTAAAAACTAAGTTAGATTAGGAGTTGGCTCTTTCATTCCAGAATAAGTCTATTCACACCAATTATTGGGCAGGAGGTAAAAATAATGGGATTCAGAATAGGAAGAAAACTGTAGGTAAGGATTGATAAAGCAGTTTTCCCTTGATATGAGAATATTTTTGTACTTTATATAGATCACTGAATTCATTCAAATATCTGCTAAATACCAGATATGTGTAGGTTACTAAGACAGAACCAGACTTTCAAGGAAAAGAAAATAATGAGATTGATCTTTTCTTCTCCCATTCATAGAAGTGGATTACAGATACCTAAACTGGCCGCAGGAAGTAGGTACCTACTAGCTGTATTTGAACACAAAACGTGTGCATGATCTTGAGTGAGACATTCAGCCACTTTGGGGTTCAGCATTTTAGTCTAATGAGGTTGTTGTTTAAGTTAAATAATCTCACATATTTCATAGGTCTAGGATTTTCTAAGTGAAATAAGATAATAAAGTTCTATACCAAGTAACATAACAAAAATATTAGTATTTGGAACTGTTTGGCATCTGTTTTTGTAGTTATTTCATGAACCTCCTCCAGTATTTCAAAGTTATTATTTATCTGATTTTTGGTTATATCATGTCCTTTTAAAATAGTTACTTATTTTTTTCTGGCAAAATTTATAGCATGCGCACATTTCTCAAGATCCTATATCATTTGTTCCTAAATGTACCGTTTTCCTTCTTATTTTGCAGAAATATTACAATTTCAGGAGAGCTTTCAAATGGGTTTTCTTAAGGAATATAACAGAGAGCCTTTGTACGAGGCTTTTCCAAGGAATCTTCTGGAGCTAATACTAGGGACAGAGCCCAGCTAGCCTGCCTGAGCAAAAAATTGCTGTTATCTGACGTAAATGTTCATTTAACCATTCTCTTACCAGTTCAGAAGCTATATCCCAATGGGGTCAGCAGCTACTCAGAATCAGCCTGTTTTTACTGCCACTTTGCTATTCTGTCACCGGACCTGGATTTTAACAAATGCCTCCACATTGTTCACGTGGCAAATAAACTTGACTTTAGCTCGAAGGGGGGAAGAAATCAGTGTATTCAGTGTATCACACAATTCAGAATAGATTTATTTTCCCTCTTGCTGACTTTGAAGTCAGAAGTATACAAACAAGCTGTGAAACATCTAATTGCCATCAAAGGTTGTTTTCTCTGGGGGAAAGCTTAAGTGTTTTTTACTAAAACAAGTTACAGAATGATTGCCAAAGCACAAGTGGTAGAAACTGGTCTTTCAACTCTGTGGTCCCTTTTCATCTCTACTGGAAATTGGATTAACTCAAAGTTTCTCCTTTTTCTTTTCTCTTTTTTTCCTATTTATATTTCTAAGACCCTGAGCAAAGTCTTTCATCTGAAAATTCATAGAAGAGCCTCCTTAAAATGCATGGCATAAGATCTGAATATCCATTTTGGCAGATATTCCTAAGATTCCCTCTGTTCAGCATTATTTGAATTCTTCTCAAATAAGTTCAAAGAATTTTTACAATATACAGTATGCTTATAATTCTCCAAGACTGAACTGCAGTTTTGAAGCTTCGTATTCATTAAATGGGCCACATACATGGCATGAAACAGAATGAGAAATTTGGCCAGAAAAAGTATGAAATTATCTAAACTCCGCACATCAAACCAAGGAATCTTGTTTAATATGAACTAATTTGGAGATGACTATTATTATATACTTGTACAAAGAGGTTTGAAATTACATTATTTTTAAAACAAAGACTGAAATCTCTACAGTTTGATTCCTTAATCGTCTTGTGGACAGAGGCCATCAGAATTTAAAAAATAAGAAAAAAAGAATACTGAAATTAGGCCCATAAATAACCATATAATTCAATCCAATTCAATATAACTCTATTCTATTCAGGTTAAAATAATCAGTTATTCAATATGTTCAAAGTACTGGGGATTGTAAACAACGACAACAAAAAATCAGAAAGATTATTATAACACCACTTGTCGAAAAGTGATTATTTTTTATTTTATTTATTTATTTTTCAATGTTTCTGCATAGTTAGTGCATTATGCTGCTTACCAAGAAGTTGGCGGTTCAAACTCTCCCAGCAGCCTCTGTGGGAGTAAGACCTGACGATCTGGTCCCATAAAGGTTGCAGCCTAAAAAAACCTATGGAAAGTTCTATCCTATCTCATGGGATCACTATGAGTTGATATTCGACTTGATGGCACCCAACAACAACAACAGGGCACTATGAACAGTTACAGGGACCCTGTTTGAAGGACAGATCTTGGAAGATACTGAATAGGTTGTAAACATTTACCTCACGGAAGTGTGTGCTTACTTTTCAGGGAGGATGAGACTCAAAATCATGGACATTTTAGAGGTTTTACATTCAGAGATGCTTATCCCCCTACTCCAGATATTTATTTACAGTTCATAGGGTGAGAATACAGGGCCTTTCCTTTCCTTCTCCCAAGGAGTATGTTTACCCTAAGGAGTAAAGTTTTCTCTCCCTTCCTGAGAAGTGGAGTGGGCAGAGCTGTCCCTCTCCTGTATAATCTCCCAGTTCCATATTTTTTCAGTTACTCCATTGGCATGTGAAAGCTGGACAGTGAATAAGGAAGACTGAAGAAAATTGAGGCCTTTGAATTATGGTGTTGGCAAAAAATATTGACTATACCAGGGACTGCCAGAAGAACCAACGAATCCGTCTTGGAAGAAATACAGGCAGAATGCTCCTTAGAAGCAAGGATGGAGAGACTTCGTCTTACGTACGTTGGACATGTTATCAGGAGGGACCAGTCCCTGGAGAAGGAAATCATGCTGATTAAAGTAGAGGGTTAGTGAAAAAGAAGAAGATCCTCAATGAGATGGATTGACACAGTGGCTGTACCAACAGGCTCAAACATAGCAACAATTGTGAGAATGGTGCGGGACTGGGCAGTGTTTCATGCTGTTGTACATAGGGTCGCTATGAGTCAGAATTGACTCAATGGCACCTAACAACAACAAGGAGCAAAGCTTTCTCTCCCTGAGAAGTGGAGTGGGCACATCTGCCTCTCTCCTGTATAAGCTCCCAGTTTCTTATTTGTTAGCTACTCCACTTACACTATAAATACAATACCTGTAGGGTGACAGCTGACTCTCATTGCATCATCCAGATCAGGGAATAACACAAATATATCTATAGATACGGATAGATGGATGATAGTGAGATAGATAGACAAATAGATAGGTATAGATAGATAATATAGATGTATTCATAGACTGAAATTAAAAGTTTGTCACTATGCTTGTCCTCAGGGAGTTGACCCTATAACCAAAAAACAAATATTATGGAAGGAAAATTGCAAGTGCCCTAAGAAAATAACAACTAACTGCTATGAAGAAGATTCGGAGGAGGGGTGAATTTCACATGGTAGATCTGAGAGGATACCTTGAAGCTATTGGCTTTTTTTAAAAGGCCCAGAGTAATTAGAAGATTTCAGGGACTAGAACTGGGGTGGAGGAATGAATCCTCCTGGTAGAGGAACTAATATGAACAAAATTAGGGACCAGGTCTACTATAAAAGTCTAGTTAAATTAAAGCATGGTGTTTATGGAAGATGGAGCTGAAAATAGAAAGACCATGTGTTGAAGAGGCATTGAATAAAAATTTGAGGAGTATGTATAATTCTGAATAAATTGGGAACTGTTTCAAATTGCTGAAAGGAGAATGACATGAACTGAGCTTTAATTTTTTTTTTCTTTTTCTGTTTTTGAAGACTATCTGGTTGATCTGAGGGAACATGGTATCCTCTATGTTTACGTGTATTCTTTACCTGAAAATTAAAATATTTGTTTCAAGTTACCAAAAAAAAAATTAATTGATCTTTTGTGACAGTTTAAGCCAATAAAGTTTTTGAAAGGTCTGTTTCGAGGTAAGTCACAGAAAAATATTATCAAAGGCTATTGACGTTTGTCTCAAAATGTTGGGAACCTCTCTGAATTGAAAGAAATTATAAATTTCAGAAATGTCTAATACTAAATAGCCTATTCCTCCTAAAAATCTCTTGCTTGCTTGTGATTTTTAAGCCATATGTTTCCTGAAACACTGGCAGAATTCATACCATTTTACCATTAAACTCAATTTCCAGTGTGAAGCATGGACGGGAGGAAGGGTGTAGTGCAAATCAGTAGGAAGGTGGAAGGCTCTCTTTTCTGCTTTTTAAAACTTTCATTTTTGTTCTTTTTTTCCTAACATATGTCTGGATAGGTGAATACATCTTCAAGGGATATATAACAGAAAATATTTCCAGAATTTAATGCTTTTTTCTTTAGAAGAACAGACATGGGCTTTCAGAACAGTTGGTTTAGATTATTACTAAATAATTTATGAGAGTAATTTTCTCTTTTTCAGAATTCTTGAGTGAGTTGTCTCTATTTTCTAGTATCCCTATAATAATAAAATATGTTTCTTTTAAGTTCTCCACATCCATTACTATATGTTAAGAAGAGCTTTGCATAGACACCAATGAACATCGTATCAATCAACAGATATATATCTGGGGCTTTTATCAACTAGAAGGGACCTGGTATTGCAATGGTTAAGTACTCAGCTGCAAGCTGAAAGGTTCGAATCCACCAGCTGCTCCATGGGAGAAAGATGTGGCAGTCTGCTTCATAAAGTTCACAGCCTCGGAAGCCATATGGGGCAGCTCTGTTCTGTCCTATGGGGTTGCTGTGAGTTGGAATCAACTCGACAGCAATGGGTTTGGGTATTGACTAGATGCTGTTAGGCAAACATAAAGAATATGATGCTATTAGACGAACTTGAATTATAAGACTTGGCCCTTGCCATAACTTAACCTATCATTTACTGACATGTGCAAAGTAATTTTAAAAGCTCCCTAAAGCAGTAAAAAATATTTGGCAAATGAGTATTTTTTTTTTCATTTAATAACTAAAGACCTCACTCCTGCGCTGAACAGAAGCCCTATAAATTGAAAAATGCAAATTTCCACTTGAGAATAAAAATGATTCTTTTTTTTTCCCAGTGTGTTTGCACATATATTCTTCCCTTGCGATTGATTTCTCTGGTGTATCTGCTATAAAAGACAAGGGCCATGGGAGGGTTGCCTGACCCCTGAAAGAGTTGTTGCAGAATAATAGTAGCTTGGTAGAGAAGAAAAAGGGCGGTCAGGATTGAAAAAAAATAACCATCGCACTAAGGTTTTCACCTCTTAAATGGTGGATTTAGATAATTCTAAGCTCAAGAAACAAAAATCTTAATTAAATTAATGAAAGAGAACCACACGAGACCTCTGTTTCCAGCCACAATGAAGTGGGTGGCATCAGGCTTACCCTCATAAAGTAAAATACCCGGACAAATTATACACAACTATTGCTTGGAGACATTGGACATCAATAATACAAGTCTGCAAACCCTGAAAGAGGAAAATTAGGTGGATTAGTCCACATGTACTGCTCAGGTACATTTCTAAACCATGATGCAGAGAGGTAGAACCAAAGTAGATAGCCACCGTCTTGATGAGTGACTTTAACAGTGATCAAATTTCTGAGGTTCTAAGACATTTGGGTTTTAGGGGGCATAGTGCTGGAAAAGGAGAGTCCTGGAGAGGGAGTGGCAAAAGTCTGTGTGGAAATTACCCTCCAACTTTTGGCCAACTCTTGAATTGTTTGCACATAAAATGAGGCTCTGGGAAGCCTGGCAGATAGTAACTCCTAAGAGCTGAAACTCTAAAAGTCACAGAGCCCTGGGTAAACACCACAGTTGTTATCCAGTCAAAGTGGAAAAGTGATGTACACTGTGGAAATCCAGTGGAGACCCCAGGAAGAACAGACTGTAGGAGTAAAGACCACACTCAAGAAATAAGGATGAAATGGAAATTGATCTGTTCTAACAAAATCTAAAACTAGATCTCAACAGATTGATGCAATTGCCTACCAGAACAAAACAATAGTTTTCAAGGAAAAAAATTTTTTTTCTTATCTACTTTCTCAACTCATTTTAAGGGGCCATTATAATGTTGATACAAAATTTATCAAGGACAATCCTAGAAAGGAAGATTAAAGGAAGAGAGCAGGACAATATCCCTCATAAACCTATACATCAAAAACCAAAAAAAAAAATCTCTTAATTAAATATTCTCAATCAGAATCAGTGATTGAAAATAACTACATATTATCATGGTAAATTTAGGTCTATTTCAGGTTGGTAATATTAAGAAAATAATAATTAATTTATCACATTAATAAAATAAAGAGAAAACAGATGGTAACATCAGTAAATGTAGAAAAGGATTTGATTAAATTCAACATTAATCTGAGGTAAAGACTCTCAGCAAATGAGCAAAAAAGGGCAACTTCCTTAACCTAGTGAAGGGAGTCTATAAAAAAGTTATACAGCTAATATCATACTAAATTGTGAAATGTTGACTTATTTGTCACTGAAGTCTGCAACAAGAATGTCTAAGATCACCATTTATACGCAACATTGCATTGCATATCTTCATCAGCGAAATAGGGCAATAAAAAGGAATAAAAGATAAAGTTTACAAAGCAGATGACATAGATTATATGAAAAAGTCAAAACAATCTACAAACAAATCATTACATTAATAAGTGAATTTAGGAAGGTAACTAGACAAAAGGGCAAGAGAAAAATCAGTTATATCTCCAGACACTAGCAATTAGTGTAGAGCAGTGAAATAAAAAATCACTTGAAATAGCATCAAATATCTAGAAACAAGTTGAACAAAACAAAGGTAAAATCTCTGCACTGAAAATGTAAAATCTCTGCACTGAAAAATTTCTGAGAAAAAAATAAAAAGTCTGAATGAATGGAAAGGCACTCCATACTCAACTTAGAAGCTGAAATACTGTTAATATGTCAGTTTTACTCAAATTCATCTACAGAGTCAATTTATTCTCAATCTAAATTTCAGCATTTTTTTTTTTTTTTTTGGTGTGGAGTTGGACAACCTGGTCCTAAAAATATGTTGTTGTTGTGTACTGTCAAGTCAATTTCTGATTCATAGAGACCCTATATGAAAGAGTAGAACTGCTCCATAGGGTTTCCTAGGCTATAATCTTTACAGGAGCAGATTGACAGCTCGTTTCTACTACACACATGTTGGTAGGTTTCAACTGTTTACCTTTAGGTTAGCAGCCGAGTGCTTAACCACTGTGCTACCAGGGCTCCTACTAAAATGTATATGGGGATTCAAATGACGTTGTTGTTGTTAGGAGTCATTGAGTCGGTTCTGACACGTAGTGACCCCATGCATAACAGAACAAAACACTGCCCGGTCCTGCGCCATCCTCACAAATATTGTTATGCTTGAGCTCATTGTTGCAGCCACTGTGTCAATCCACCTCCTTGAGGGTCTTCCTCTTTTCTCCTGACCCTGTACTCTGCCAAGCTTGATGTCCTTCTCCAGGGACCGATCGCTTCTGACAACATGTCCAAAGTATGTAAGAAGCAGTCTCGCCATTCTTGCCTCTAAGGAGCAATCTGGCCGTTCTTCTTCCAAGACAGATTTTTTTGTTCTTTTGGCAGTCCGTGGTATATTCAATATTCTTCGCCAACACCACAATTCAAAGGAGTCAACTCTTCTTCTGTCTTCCTTATTCGTTGCCCACTTTTCATATGAATATGATGTGATTGAAAATACCATGGCTTGGGTGAGGCGCACCTTAGTCTTCAGGGTGACATCTTTGCTCTTCAACACTTTGAAGAGGTCCTTTGCAGCACATTTGCCCAAAGCAATGCGTCTTTTGATTTCTTGACTGCTGCTTCCATGGCTGTTGATTGTGGATCCACGTAAAATGAAATCCTTGATAACTTCAGTCTTTTCTCCATTTATCATGTTGCGCATCGGTCCAGTTGTGAGGATTTTTGTTTTCTTTATGTTGAGGTGTAATCCATACTGAAGGCTGTGGTCTTTGATCTTCATTAGTAAGTGCTTCAAATCCCCTTCACTTTCAGCAAGCAAGGTTGTGTCAGCTGCATAACGCAGGTTGTTAATCAGTCTTCCTCCAATCCTGAGGCCGCATTCTTCTTCATACAGTCCAGCTTCTTGTATTATTTGTTCAGCATACAGATTAAATAAGTATGCTGAAAGAATACAACCCTGACGCACACCTTTGCTGACTTTAAACCAATCAGTAAGCCCTTGTTCTGTCCGAACAACTGCCTGCTGATCTATGTAAAGGTTCCTCGTGAGCACAATTAAGTGTTCTGGAATTCCCATTCTTCGCAGTGTTATCCATAGTTTGTTATGATCCACACAGTCCAATGCCTTTGCATAATTAATAAGGCACAGGTAAACATTCTTCTGGTATTCTCTGCTTTCAGCCAGGATCCATCTGACATCAGCAATGATATCCCTGGTTCCATGTCCTCTTCTGAAATTGTCCTGAATTTCTGGCAGTTCCTTGTCGATGAGCTGCTGCAGCCGTTTTTGAATAATCTTCAGCAAAATTTTGCTTGCATGGGATATTAATGATATTGTTCTATAATTTTCACATTCGGTTGGATCACCTTTCTTGGGGATAGGCATAAATATGGGTCTCTTCCAATCACTTGGCCAGGAAGCTGTCTTCCATATTTCCTGGCATAGATGAGTGAGTACCTCCAGCGCTGCATCTGTTTGTTGAAACATCTCAATTGATATTCCATCAATTCCTGGAGACTTGTTTTTCACCAATGCCTCCAGAGCAGCTTGGGCTTCTTCCTTCAGTACCATTGGTTCCTGATCATATGCCACCTCTTGAAATGGTTGAATATCGACTAATTCTTTTTGGTACAATGGCTCTGTGTATTCCTTCTACCTTCTTTGATGCATCCTGTGTCGTTTAATATTTTCCCCATGAAATCCTTCACTATTGCAACTTGAGGCTTGAATTTTTTCTTCAGTTCTTTCAGCTTGAGAAATGCCGAGCATGTTCTTCCCTTTTGGTTTTCCATCTCCAGCTCTTTGCACATGTCATTATAATACTTTACTTTGACTTCTCAAGAGGCCCTTTGAAATCTTCTGTTCAGTTCTTTTACTTCATCAATACTTCCTTTTGCTTTAGCTGCTCGACGCTCAAGAGCAAGTTTCAGAGTCTCCTCTGACATCCACCTTGGTCTTTTCTTTCTTTCCTGTCTTTTCAGTGACCTCTTGCTTTCTTCGTGGATGATGTCCTTGATGTCATTCCACAACTCGTCTGGTCTTCAGTCACTAGTGTTCAATGGGTCAAATCTATTCTTGAGATGGTCTCTAAATTCAGGTGGGACATACTCCAGGTCATATTTTGGCTCTCATGGACTTGCCCTGATTTTCTTCAGTTTCAGCTTGAACTTGCATAGGAGTAATTGATGGTCTGTTCTACAGTCAGCCACTGGCCTTGTTCCAACTAATGATATCGAGCTTTTCCATCATCTCTTTTCACAGATGTAGTCAATTTGATTTCTGTGTGTCCCATCTGGCGAGGTCCATGTGTATAGTTTATGTTGGTGAAAGAAGGTATTTGCAATGAAGAAGTCGTTGGTCTTGCAAAATTTTATCACTTAATCTCCGGAATTGTTTCTATCACCAAGGCCATATTTTCCAACTACTGATCCTTCTTCTTTGTTTCCAAATTTCGCGTTCCAATCGCCAGTAATTATCAATGCATCTTGATTGCATGTTCGATCAATTTCAGACTGGAGCAGCTGATAAAAGTCTTCTATTTCTTCATCTTTGGCCCTAGTGGTTGGTGCGTAAATTTGAATAATAGTCGTATTAACTGGTCTTCCTTGTAGACATATGGATATTATCCTATCACTGACAACGTTGTACTTCAGGATAAATCTTGAAATGTTCTTTTTGATGATGAATGCAACACCATTCCTCTTTGAGTTGTCATTCCCAGCATAGTAGACTATGTGATTGTCTGATTCAAAATGGCCAATACCAGTCCATTTCAGCTCACTAACACCTAGGATATCAATGTCTATGCATTCCATTTCATTTTTGACGACTTCCAATTTTCCTAGATTCATACTTTGTACATTCCAGGTTCCAATTATGAATGGATGTTTGCAGCTGTTTCTTCTCATTTTGAGTGGTGCCACATCAGCAAATGAAGGTCCCGAAAGCTTTACTCCAACCACGTCATTAAGGTTGACTCTACTTTGAGGAGGCAGCTCTTCCCCAGTCATCTTTTGAGTGCCTTCCAACCTGGGGGGCTCATCTTCCAGTACTATATCAGACAATGTTCTGCTGTTATTCATAAGGCTTTCACTGGCTAATGCTTTTCAGAAGTAGACTGCCAGGTCCTTCTTCCTAGTCTGTCAGTTTGTCATACTGTGGGGGCTTGTGTGTTGCTGTGATGCTGGAAGCTATGCAACCAGTATTCAGACACCAGCAGGGTCACCCATGGAGGACAGGTTTCAGCTGAGCTTCCAGACTAAGACAGATTAGGAAGAAGGAGTCAAACGATGTATACCCATATATATACACATTGCCATTGAATCGATTCCAACGACTCATAGCAACCCTACAGGACAGACTAAAACTGCCCCGGGGGTTTCCAAGAAGCAGCCAGTGGATTCAAACTGCTGACCTTTTTGATTAGCAGCTGAGCTCTTAAACACTGAGCCATCGGGACTCCTAAGATGACACAAAACTACCAAAATAACCTTGCAGAAAAAGAACAAAGTAGGAGGGCTTACACGTATCTTTACATAAAGTATTTTTCTGTTACTTTATAGTTGTACAAACTTTTTGCAGTTGAATGTTTGAAATACATATTTATGCCCATATTTTTAATCTATGGCATCCCTGGGCGGTACAAATAGTTAAGCACTAGGCTGCTAACCAAAAGTTTGGAGGTTGAGTCCACCCAGAGATGCCTTGAAAGAAAGACTTGGTGATCTACTTAAAAAAAAAAATCAGTCATTGAAAACACTGTGAAGCACAGTTCTATTCTGACACTCACGGGGTTACCATCAGTTAGAATCAACTTGATAGCAACTAGGGTTTTGCTGGTAATCTTTGGTCTTCAATATTTTGGATTCCTCACATCTATGGTGTATATATTACAAAAGCCAAATTGTTGTGGTTGTTATGTTTATTTTTAATCCAGCCAGGCAAACTTTGTCTTTTAATTGCGGTACTATGTTTAGTTACGGTACTATAATCATAATATGGTTTCAATGACAGAATGCAAATTATTTTCAAATATTCTTAGGATATTTATCAATATTTTCCAAGTTCTGGTTTACAAAGCAAGCCTCCAAAAATTTCAAAAGATTAAAATCATTCATATAATGGTTTTTTACTACAGTGGATGAAACTAGAAAACAATAACAGAAAGATAAGCCAACATTCCCTACTTACTGAACATTAAGCAATAAACTTCTAAATAAAATTTAATGAAAAATTAAAAGGAACAGTGTTTTGAGTAAATCATAATGAATTTTCCAAATATCAAACAGTGTACAATATAAGTAAACTCATGCTTAGAGGGAAATTTATAAATTTAAACAAATATTTAAAAAAAAAAAAGAACACTGAAAGGCTACCTGAACTTCCATCACAGGAAGCTAGGAAAAAAAGCATCAAAACAAAAAATGTAACATGTATAATAAGGAAAAGAGCAGAAATCAAGGAAATGGGCAACAAGGAAGAGTGTTTTCAACCCTAATAACATTCATACTGTTTAATGAGTATTCACCTGCCACTTGGAATTTTTAAATAGTGCCATGTAGGAATTTGAGAAGCCTTGATTATCAATACAGAGGAGCATGACACACAGGGAATAAAAATTATATATAATGTGTTCTCTGTGTGTCAAGCAATGTTTTAAGCATTTTATATGTAAATACTCACAGTCCCTAAAGAAAGACATGCTTGGTAAACTGGAGGGTCTGCGAAAAAGAGGAAGACCGTCTATGAAATCTATTGACACAGTGGCTGCAACAATGGGCTCAAGCATAACAACCGCGAGGCTGGCGCAGAACCTGGCAGTGTTTCCTTCTGTTGTACATAGGGTCATTACGGGTCGGAACCGATTTGACGGCACCTAACGTGGGTCGCTAAACGCATTTTAAAGACGCTTTAGAAAAGGATTAAAATTGAAAAGGAAAGCTTCTCAATAATTAAAATAGTAGAGTAACAGTTAAGTCATTGAGGTTTTTCTTTTTCTTTTTTTTAATGTAACATTCACAGTTCTAGGTGTTGTATATTCGCCTCTTGAACTCATGGGAAAAATTAGCCAATATTTTACATATCAAATACCGTTCATCAATAAAAGACAAATTTCAGCCGGGTCTAATGGCCAACTAGATTTGTTTTTTTAATGACTCAATAACCTTCATATCCCTTCCCACAAAGAGCTAAAAATATCTTTCAAAGAATGAAATACAACAATTTTGAATTTCATTCTCATTCAGCTAAACTTTTTAAAATTTCCCTTTGATAAGCAAGATCTGAGGACCTGGTCAGAGCCTGTCTGAATACAGGCAGAGAATGTCAATTATGATTTTGTTCATCTTCTAGGAGATTAAACTCTGGGTTAATAGAGCTACACTGAATAATGAAGGAGAGTGTCCAGACACATTTTATTAAAAAAACATGACCTCTTAAAATCCAATTATGTATGTTCTCAATAAAGAAGTTTAACTCAATTATAATGATTCCTCAAGTGAGTTTATAAGAAATCTTTTCAGACTGTCAGATTCATTATGGCGTTTTTCTGAAATCTGCTTGCTCACTTCTAAAATTATACTGAAAAACAAATCCTTATTCTTTAACTTGACATTTGTCTTTTAGACATCAATCAATATTTTTTGCAAACTATTTACAAAACTATTTGAACTCATTTTAAGTTTTAATAATTTATTAATAAAAATATAGAATTAATATGTTCTTAATTTTTAATTTCAGGTGCACAGACTAGAGATTATTAGATTCTTAGTGACACACAGTCATCATATCTGACATACTTTTTTCCTCTGATTTTATTGCATCTTCCACACCTATCTTATTCTCTTCTTACCCATAGTTACCTATTCCTTTATGTTGCAGCCATCGTTTTTCTTGTCTTTCAGCCTTTGCATACATTCTGATTCTGATTGGATTATTCTGTCCTTTTGATTTGTCTGAACCCCCAACCATCATTCAGGATTCAGTTAAGAGAACTCTTCCCCCCACCTCCAAGAAGCATATTGGCGTAGTTAGTTACTATGGAGCCGACTCCGACTCATGGTGAGCCCACGTGCACAGAGTAGACCTGTTCCATAGGGTTTTTAAGGCAGCGACTTTTCATAGGAGCCCTGGTGGTGCAATGATTAAGTGTTCGGCTGCTAACCAAAAGGTTGGCAGTTTGAATACACCAGCCACTACTTGGAAATTCTGTGGGACTGTTCTACGCTGTCCTATAGGGTCATTATGAGTGGGGAATCAACTCCACGGCAACAGATTTGGTTTGGTTGACACTCTTCATAAGTACATCGCCAGCTCTGTCTCTGAGGTGTCTCAGCGTGGGTTTGAACCACCAACCTTTCAGCTAATACCAAACCAAATTCATGGCCATCTAGTCCATTCTGACTCATAGCAACACTATGGGACAGAGCAGAACTGCCCGGTAGGGTTTCCAAGGAGCGGCTGGTAGATTTGAACCACCGATATTTTGGTTAGCAGCCAAACACCTAACAAACAATTATCCAGGGCTTAAATACCCCTTCTGTGTGATCCTCTGTGCTTAGCTGTATTATAATATTTTTGTATAGAATCTAATTATTCTTGTAATTCCCTGTTTCACTGTCTGTGTCTACCACTAGGTTGAGCAGGACTGCATGTTTGTTCAAAGTTATATCCCTAGAACTTAGCAGAATGATGGCACAGAGTAGGGCTTTTTAAAACAATATTTGAGGAATAAAGAAATAGTAAATTTGAAATTTTCTAATAGATCTCTAGATCTGTCTATGATTCTTCTACTATTACCATTTTGATCACATAAGGCTACTCCTTGACCTGAATTTCTAGTCCTGTTTGGGATAATTAAACTTGAAGACATTGGGGAAAATTTTTATTTTGGCTTGTTTAATTTTGTTCCGTGTTAAAATGAATGGACAACTTCTTAAAAAATTATCCAGTAGTCTGTATAACTAATATATTCAACTTTAAAAGAGATACAAAAATGCTATAATTTTGAAAAATGATGGAATAAGGAAAAGGTATTTTCCCTTAAGATTTTTGAAAATTGCAGTCTGTTACCAATATGATTTTATCTTATTTTTAAGTGCCGTAATGCAAAAATATACACAGTTTCAACTATTATGAAACAATAAGCTTGTGCATGTATGTTGGGAACTTTATCTTATTAAAGGAGCCCTGGTGGCACAATGGTTAAGGCCTTGGCTGGTAAGTGAAAGGTTAGCACTTCAAACCCAGTGGAGGCTCTGCTGGAGAAAAGACCTGGAGATCTGCTCCTGCAAGGATTACAACCTAGAAACCCTAATACTCTGTCCTATAGGGTCAATATGAGTCAGAATTGACTCAATGGCACACAACAACAACAAGAAGTTTTTTTCTTTTAATAAGTTTTGATACTTACAGTATTTGAATCTCTGTTTTAGGGTATTGGGCCAAGTGTTTCTTATTAAAAAGTTTCATTATTTAAAAGGGGAGGGTTTCCTTAAAGGGCTTTTTTCTTAAATTTGTTTTCTTATTGACATTTTATTCTGATCATTAGCTTTGATGACAAATGGACATTTTATAATTTGTAACAAGAGGTTAATTGTTGTTTTCTTTCTTTTTAAAAATAATGTTCCTCATGGCAATAAAACCGATTGCCTTCAAGACAATTCCGACTCATAATGACCCTACAGGAGAGAGTAGAACTGCCGCACAGGGTTTCCAAAGAGCACCTCGTGGATTCGAACGGGTGACCTTTTGGTTAGCAGCTATAGCTCTTTCCCCCTTATGGTAATACACGTGTATAATTAGCGCTATAAGATGTCGGAGGCCCAGTGGAGAGTGGTTAAGAGCTTGGCTGCTAACCAAAAGGTCAGCAGTTTGAATCCATCAGCCCCTTCTTGGAAACCCTATGGGACAGTTCTACTCAGCCCTATAGGGTCGCTGTGAGTCCACACGAAGACGGCATTTTTTTAATGTATGTCAGCCAACCCCTCCCACCCCGGCTGCCCTCAGTTCTCTTCACTGGAGGTAACCGCTTTCAGTTCTTTCAAGTATTTCTTCTGGTTGTTCTCTCTGTATCTCTAACAAACCAATCAAGCAATCCAACAACATTCACACTGTTTTTTTCTTGATATTGCGTTTTACCCTATCTGCATCTGCTTACTCCTATAATAATAAAATATACATACTGCACTTTATATTAGTAAGGTTAGGGAGAAGGAAATTGAAAGTTAGAATTATTAGAAAGTTGCTAATTTGAGACCCACCTTTATTTGCCAGGATCTCCTTCCATGCTTGGCATTCAGATACTCCGGAGTTGAAATTCTAGTCATAATTTAATAGCTTTTTGTTTCTGGGAAATTTATATAAATTCTGTAATTGTTAATCTCAAGGTCCCTTGTAATTGTGTTAATGATACTCGCTGACACCAGGGGTTGTATTTCACGGGATATGTGAAGTGAAATTAACCGGCATTGTACTTCGCACACACCAAGCTGCTCAGTAAATACTTATTACATTTCCTCCTCTTTCGCTATCTTCATAATGGTCAATTGTTCTATTTTTTTTTAATTTTCATCTTAATACATATTTATCACTAAATAAATTTAACAAGTGTCTTGGTTATCTAGCGCTGCTATAACAAAAATGCCACAAGTGGATGGCTTTAACAAAGAGAAGTTTATTCTCTTACAGTCTAGTAGGCTATAAGTCTAAATTCAGGGTGTCAACTCCAGGGGAAAGCTTTCTCTCCCTGTCCGCTCTGGAGGAAGGTCCTTGTCATCAATCTTCCCCTGGTCTAGGGGCTTCTCAGCACAGGAACCCCGCACCCAAAGGACACGCTCTGCTCCCGGTGCTGCTTTCTTGGGGGTATGAAGTCCCCATGTTTCTCTGCTCACTTCTCTCTTTTATATCTCATAAGAGATTGGATTAAGACAGAATCTAATCTTGTATATCTCATCAATATAACTGCCACTAATCCATCTCAGTAACATCATAGTGATAGGATTTACAACGCATAGGAAAATCACATCAGATAACAAAATGATGGACAATTACACAATACTGGGAATCATGGCCCAGCCAAATTGATACACATATTTCGAGGGGATACTATTCAATCCATGTCAACATGTTAACATTTTCAACGGGTATTTACGTTTTACTGAACAGCTTGGAAAAGGCGACAAAGTCAAAGTGAATGAGTGTGTAATGTTAGAAAGGAGACAAGGAAGCATCTGGTCATAGGGAACCTGGTGTTCTGACCCCTAAATAATTTCAACACTGATCATTCCCAAAATTCCATATAATTTCAGAAAATGAAACTCCAGCATCTCTTGTACCACAGGCTTTCAAAATGTGGTTTTATCCTAAGGGTAAGATCCACGGAAGTAACAAAATAGCAATAAGCCGAAACTGCTTTTAAACTGTAATTGTTCAGGGAAATTGAAAAATTACAGAATTAAAAAGCTTAACTTGTTGGTAAAATAATTTAACACCTCCTAAAAAAAAAAAAAAATTTTTTTTTTTAAATGTCCTTTGTTTTACTTTTGGAAGTGGGAATAGGTGCTTCATTTCTGACTGGCTTGGGACAACAGTCACCCATTTTTCAAAGGTAAGTTTGAAAATACTTCAGACGACAGCAGCTGCCCTAAGCAGGTTTCCACCCGTAAGCCGTCCTTGCCAATATGCTGGCTCCAATAGCGTCGTGAGTCAGCCAGACCACTCGGGGCCACAAAGTAGCACAAAGACTCCCATGGATGATGGAAACTACTCCGTGAAACGACAACCAACCCCCAAACCAAACCAGTTGTCCTCAAGTCGACTCGGATTCACGGGGACCCCGTGTGTGCAGACTGGAATGGCTCCATACGGTTTTCATGGCTATGACCTTTCAGAAGCAGATTGCCAGGCCTTTCTTCTGCGGCACTAACCTTTAGGTTAGTAGCCTGTTGCTCAACCATCTGCACCACCCAGGGACTGTTTTGGGTTCTGTCGAGTGAATTTTGACTCATGGAGATCCCGTGTGAAAGAGTAGGACTTCCCCACAGGGTTTTCTAAGCTGTGATTTCTACAGAAGCAGACCACTAGGACCTTCTCCTGCAGAGCTGTTGGGTGGGTTCTGACTGCCAGTCTTTCGGTTAGCAGCCAAGCACTTAACCATGCACCACCAGGGCTCCTTAAAATGACAACTAGAAGAGCTAAATCTCTCAACTAAGTATGCTCCATAGTTTTCTGTTATTTAGAAAAAAAAAGGTTATTAGATAATATATGCTATGGTATTGCTTATAATCAATATACTATAATGATTTTCCTGTTGTTTTATAATTGTATAATTGTTTTTCTCCTAATTTTTTCCTTATTCAATTGCTTATTGCACAGTTACTATGAATTGTTCTCTTAGATTTCTTAGTTAACAATCTAGCTACCCTCTCCCCACACCTAAATCTATCATTTTTCTTCAATTTTATATCAGGTAAGTTAGGAAACATGATTATTCTTTGCATCTCAGGACTTTGGAAATTATATACATATTTATATAATTTATATGTGTATATATTTATATCCATCTGTCTATCTATATTCAGAAATGTAGTCACAGCTTCTGGGTGCTATGCATGCTAGTTTTTAAGTTGGAATCAACTCTGACTTCCAACCGAATGTACCCACTGTCATCGAGTTGATTCGGACTCAGCGACCCTATAAGACAGAGTAGAACTGCCTCATAGAGTTTCCAAGGAGCGCCTGGTGGATTCGAACTGCTGACCTTTTGGTTAGCAGCCATAGCACTGAACCACTACGCCACCACGGTTTCCAGCTGAATGAAAGAACTGCAAAGTATGAAATCTTTAAAAATCCAAGTTTGTTCTGGCAGGTTGGCTGGCTAGTTGGTGGTGAACATCTCTTATTCTACAACTAGGGGAGTGTGGGTCATGGAAAATTTCCTTTTTACATCTGCATATAGTGAAGCATTTAAAGCAGGCAAAACAAGCTGATGTAGAAACAAAAACAATAATATCGTGTTGTCTCACTTCAGAAATGGACCTCTATATATTTGAAATTGTCCCACGGGGAATGTAAAATATAGAGCTGAGGGTGGAATAGGTATCTTGATCTTCCTGATGTTTTTAGATTGCTAGAACAAAGACGTCAATGTTATTCAGAATATAACAGGACCCTAATAATACAGCATTCACGAACTCCAGGATAAAATCAACTCAGAAAGTCCATTCCTACCCAACCACACTACCAAACCTGCTAAATATAGATCTTCAGGCTGGGAAACTCTGCTCCTCAGGAATGAATGAAGGACCCTGGAAGCGTTAATGATTATGTAGCTGAAAATACTTTTATTTTGTATTTATTATTTTGGGAAATTTTTGCTGAATATAGATTTCTAGATCGATAGTTTCTTTTATTTTTCTTTTGGTATCTTGTCCAGAGTTTATAGTTGTTAAATGAGAGAAGGTTTGCTTCTTAGGAGTACCCTCCTCTATATCTGAAGTTCACAGATAATTGAAGAAAACTCTAGATGGCGTCCATTTGCCTAAGGTTGGATATCACAAACATGAATCTGCCAGATGAGTGGCCAACAGTGAAGTTACATAATAAAAGCCAAAATGATAGAAAGATAGTCAGTAAGTGGTTTAGGATTGGTAGAACAAAGTTATATAATTAATTTGCAGGGGACACAAGAAACAGTCCCAGAGGGAAAGAAATGGCCCCTAAAAATCTAGTAATAAGGAGAGTTTAATAAAGGGACACTATACAGGGAGCCCACAGTGGTTAAAAGCCTGGCTGCTAACCAAAAGGTCGGCAGTTCAAATCCACCAGCTGGTCCTTGGAAACCCTGTCCTACTCTCTCCTATAGGGTCGCTTGCTGTGAATTGTAATCAACTTGATCGCAACAGGTTTGGTTTGTTTAAGGCATGATTAGAGCCGAAAATCTTAAAAAAACAAAAACTCAACTGTAAAATTCTGTGAATCAATGAATTATTAAAATAGGAAAATACTTTCCCCAAAATGCACATAAAACATAGATTCATAACTCTTAATTACTATTATTTCATAACATTAAATTTCAAGTGCCCAATAGCTGACATGAAAACACTTTCAGCAATATTTTGAAAGTCCATTCTTTTGTAGAGTTTTGCATAGTCTTAACTTTTAATCCATCACCATCACTTGACTTTTCCCCAGATATTTTCGTATAATCCCCATTAACACCCTGTCATAAATTAACACTTAATTAAAATATATGATCACATTTTAATTCCTTGCTTGTTTCCCTAAATTCCTTGTTATTTATTAAAAATACACAGCAGGGCATAATATTTGCATTTTAATTAACTTTTTCATACTTAATTATCATCTGCCACTGCCTTTGTATCTGTCCACAAACAATAGCTTATTCTCTAATCTATTAATACATACTACTACTTCATGATTGCTTTATCTTGCAATTTCACACCAAACCGAGAAAATATTTACAAAGTCTTTCCTTCTTTGCTAAATGTTCTTTTAAATTATTGCTCTATACTTCAGAAATGTTCACCACATAAAGTTGCAAAATCTGTTGACTTGCCAATTAAAACTTACATAATAAAAAAAAAACTGGAGAGAATTGGGGTAACATAGAAATTAGTGAGCTGTTAACCCAACTTCTTGAGTAATTTAATAATTTTGTCATTTTTCATAGAAGAGTCTTTTCATTTTATAATTTGCTGAATCAATATTCCTTCAATATAAAATATAATCTAATGATTTATTTTTCATGGAATCTTAGAACTATTAAGAGTTTTCAGGGCATCTGTTTGTCGCTGTTGTTGAGTAGATTCTGACTCCTTTTTACTTAATGATGAATCGATTCTGTAACATTGTTGAAATCTAACCTTGAACAATCCACCGAACTACCTCTAAAAAATGAGGTCATTAAAGCTGTAACTAGTAATAACGCCCAGCTTGACTGATTGGTGGGGTCCCTGGATTATGCGTAGCTGTTAATGTGCTTGGCTGTTACCCAAAGGGTTAGCAGTTAGAGTCCACTGACAGGAACCTTAGAAGAAAGACCTGGGGATCTACTTCCAAAAAGTCAGCCATTGAAAACACCACGGAGCACAATTCTACTCTGATACAGATGGGATGACCATGAGTCAGAGTTAATGACAACTGGTGACTTGTCAGTACATGGGATCTTGACCATTCTTAAAAGATTTTTTGGAGCACTAAATGAAAAAAAAAAAAAGAGAAGACATTTTCTCATTTAATTTAAAAAATTAAAACCATAATTCTCATGCAAAAATAAAATGAACCCATGTCAAAGATTTCATTTAACTTATTAGTTACTGAGTGAACCAGTGAGGTACTAAAACTAGTTCAAAAGCCATTTGGGAGTAGATATATTAATAAAATAATATTATAGTAAGATTTCTGGATTAGATATAAAACTGATTAATGTGAAAGAGGACAAAAAAACAAAAAACCTTTGGGGTTATTTTTTTATTGATTGGAAATTACTTGCATCTTTACCAGAAAAAAAAAACTTTACAAGTTAGCTTCTGCCCCTACAAAGTTGTAAACAGTCTATTAAATTAAAAAAAAAAAAAAAAATCAATCAAAGGTGCAAGCCCAAAACTGCCTCTTTCCAAGTTTTGGATAATTTTTTCTGGCAAAGGATATTTAATAAGTTAAAAAAGCAAAACAAAACATGTATATCAACAACAAATCATTATCTACAATCTCTATCATTTTCCAAGAAGAAGGAATATTTTGATGTTAGTGTTAAGAAGGCATAACTTAAAAATTAAAGGTGAATATTATATATGTGAATAAAAATTGACCTTATTTTTCTCATTTCATCATAGATTAGTGAAAACTTCATAATGAACTCAGTGCTGGGAACCACTATTCTAGTTTGAAATAAACTCTGTGTTTGAAGCACAGATACAAAAAGCATGTCATAGGCAGTAAAGTTTTATCTAATAAACCTTACAGAAAATTTAAGACGTGAAAAATTTCTAGCAGTCAATATACAAATATAGCCCAGAACAAATTGCTGTCCAATTAACTCTAACTTATGGCAACTCCATGTGTGTCAGAGTAAAAATGTGCTCCACAGGGTTTTCAGTGGCTGGATTTTCAGAAAGTAGCTTGTCAGGCCTTATTTCAGAGGTGTCTCTGGGTGGGCTGGAGCCTCCAGTCTTTTGATGATCCCCAGAAAGTATTAATTAACTATTGGCCCCACCCAGGTACTAACTGGCAAAACTACAACCAGAAGACACTTGGAAAAGACTTTGTAGTGATTTTCAAGTAGGGAGGGTGAGCCACGCTAGTCTCTGCGCATGTTGTCTTCTGGCACTTGAGACAGAATTCTCATATTTATGAAAATGATGGTTACTATTGCTGACACAGTCTGTGTCAGCACCATAAGGAATGTGTGCAGGTGTGCTCTAGCTGAATTTTTTTAATCATCCCAAGGGAGCAATCCGCTCAGAAAGGGCAGGATAGTCCTTGAAAATACTCCTTTCTTTTATGAGACAAGAGAAAATAAAACATTGGTAGAATCTTAGTGTTATAAATTATAATTTCAGTTTGTCAAATTATACAAATTTTGGGTAGTCTTATTGGTAGCCTATGGGAAAACATTTTAACATATTATGTTCACAAGAAATCATACTATATATCTGCATTTGAAGCTTTGTTTTTTAAAATATACTGATATAAAATGTTTTTCCAAATTTGCCTGCACTAATGTTTCGTTCTGTTGGACTTGATGGCGCCTACCAACGACAACAATTTATCTTTGTCCCAGTGTGTAATATAGTACCAGAAGTCACCTACTTCAGTACCAGAAGTCACCTAACTTTAGTAGGAAAGATGAGAATCAAGATCAGAACAAAGCTGATCCCTGTGAGGTGGAGGTCAGACATACCTCCACTCTCCAACATTTTTACCTTTCCTGACACCGGCCTTCCCTACCATGGCAGTCTCTACTTCTCTGTTAGGTTTGGTAATTCATTGCAATGGCCACACAGAGCTCACAGACCCTACTCACGATTATGCGATTTATTCAGGAAGTAATAGTCTACATCAGGATCAACTTGGAAATAACAGGATACAATTCAGGAGACAGGATATAGTTCTTCAGTCAGGACAGGTTCCAACCAAAACAGCTCTCAGCTTTTGCTTGGCCATGCCCACAGGCAGGCAGGCCTTCTCTTGATCATGCCTGGTGCTGGGCCTTCTCTCAGCCTCTTCCCTGCTGGGGCAAATGTTACAGCTGTTTAGCTCCACTAACAAGTTTCTGGAGACATCCCACTCTGCAGTAAGCCTTGTGCCTGAAGGCTCTCAGCTCTCTCTCGTTCCATAGGTTGTCAAGTCCGCTGCAGCCTCCTTGTGCCAGTTTCTTGGTTCCTGCCACTCATACTGCTGCCACCGGGCTCTGCTGTGGTTGGCACCATTTTCACTATCTCACGCCATCTCCAGGGATGTAGCTCTGTCTCTCTCCTGTGTCTCGGAGGTTTTCAGCACAAGGACCCTGGATCAAAAGGATGTGCTCTGCTGTAGGCTCTTCTTGATGGTAGTTCAGTCCCCCTCAATTACTGTGGAATTGGTCCTTAGGTAAGAAAACCCCTTGTCAATTTCAAGAGATGGTCCTCCCACCAGGGCCACTAATGAACCAATTCCCTTAGTAGGCCACAGTCACTTAATTTGCATAGTAATTGGCCAATTCCCAAAAGGTCACCTAATCCTATTAAGTAGCTTTACAATAGTAGACTGACTGATCCCTGTTAGGTATGTAAAATAGACCAATCACAGGGCAGACTGTGGCCCAAACAATTATTTTCAGCAGAATTATAAACCCGAGGCCAGAAAGGCCATATATAAGAGAAACCCAGTGCACTGCACAGTCTTTAGGTAGTAAAGGCAAATCTAACAGAATAACAGATTCGCAGTCAGAAACTGTAACCATGGGACACATGAGGCCAAGTAGGTAACATCTATGATTAACTAGGAAACGAATTAATATCCATATTAATAGGAAGTGGTGGACACTGGGGTGGACTGGCAAGCACATGAAATGATTAAACAAGTGACTCTTTCTTGACTCATATTTCCTGTTACCTTATGACAGCAAAGGCTCAGCATTATCAGAGCTTATTATTTTTATGAAAATCTAGAAAAACAGAAGTTTTCTTGGCTTTTTTTTTTTCTTATAACATACTATGCAAACCAAAAACCAAGTCTTGTCAAGCCCTAGTTTTCATCTCTTAAACAGCTCAGGACTACAATTTACCCACAAGGAAACTTTGTCCAGTGGGATGGTGGACTTTCAGTTTACTTTTGATAAAGCCTTTGTTTGCCACAATTTGCCCCTTTGGTACGTTATTATCACCCCTGAACACAAATTAAATATTTACAGTGTTTACTTCCAGGTTAGTAGGCTTTCTCTCTGAAACCTGAGTGTGCAAGACAAAACTGCGATTCCTTCATTCTTTCTAAGCCTATTTCTTAACCAGTTTTCCTGATACTAGGAAAAGTATTGTTCCCTGATGCTGGGAAAAATATCGACCCTTGTTGCTGGTTGGTTGAAAGGCAGCGGCTTTCATTTGTGGAGGAGTTTTGGAGAGCTAAGAGTTGACAGAACAAATTTATAGCTCAGGCCTCATAATAGAGTACAATTCTGACAAAATGTCTAAAGTAATGTATGGATTAAATCACATTGTGAAACACCAGAGGTCCTGGGATTGCAGGACTAGGGAAAAGTACGGTGAGGATGGCAAATCAGGGCTCCTGATACTCAACTCAGCCTTTCCATTTGGTATAAGGGGATTTTTGAAAGTGGGAGGGGTTGATAACTCTTCAAAATATGATAACCTTCAAAATAATGCCATGGGTTCCTCAGTACTAAACTACTTACAAAAATGTATCCAGAAAACAGGCAGGAAGCCCCTTCTTAGGACATCAGACACAGCTTGCCCACCAAGAAGAATTCCTGCCAGGACCATGTACCCCTCTGCTAAAGTAGAGTTCTTACAATAAGGTTATTCTTCTCTGGAAGTAGTAGCCCCTCACCTTTCAAAGTAGTTCCTTGTCTTATCTGTCTAATTCAAACCATGTGGAAGGTACGTAATTAGTGTTACTTAAGTACTGTCATAGGAGCCCTGGTGATCCAGTGGTTAAGTGCTCTGCTGCTAACCAAAAGGTCAGCAGTTTGAATCCATCAGCTGCTCCGTGGGAGAAAGATGTGGCAGTCTGCTTCTGTAAAGATTTACAGCCTTGGAAACTCTATGGGCAGCTCTACTCTATCCTACAAGATCACTATGAGTCGGGATAGACTCGGCAGCAATGGGTTTTTTAAGTATTGTCATGTAGGGGCAATGGTGGTTCAGTAATAGAATTCTTGCCCTTCATGCGGGAGACCCGGGTTCCATTCCGAGCCAGTTCACCCCGTGCACAGCCACCACCCATCTTTCAGTGGAGACTTGCATGCTGCTATGATGCTGAACAGATTTCAGGGGTGCTTCAAGACTAAGACCAATTAGGAAGACAGGCCTGGTGACCTACTTCTGAAAATTAGCCAGTGAAAACCCTATGGAGTACAACAGTCCCATTCACAACTGATTATAGGAATAGTGCAGGACCAGACAGCATTTTGTGCCTTGTGTGGGGGGTCATCATGAGTCAGGGGCCAACTCCATGACAAGTAACAACAACAAAGTACTATGGGGTAGCCACTCATCAAATTCATCAGCAGCATTTGAAATTCCTCCCTCAAATCCTACGGAGATCTGTGACGATCAGAAGACATAGTGAAGTCATCATGTGTCACATCCCAGGGTACCATAGCGAAGTCATCATGTGTCACATCCCAGGGTACCATAGTGAAGTCATCATGTGTCACATCCCAGGGTACCATAGTGAAGTCATCATGTGTCACATCCCAGGGTACCATAGTGAAGTCATCATGTGTCACATCCCAGGGTACCTTAGCGAAGTCATCATGTGTCACATCCCAGGGTACCATAGTGAAGTCATCATGTGTCACATCCCAGGGTACCTTAGTGAAGTCATCATGTGTCACATCCCAGGGTACCTTAGCGAAGTCATCATGTGTCACATCCCAGGGTACCATAGTGAAGTCATCATGTGTCACATCCCAGGGTACCATAGTGAAGTCATCATGTGTCACATCCCAGGGTACCTTAGCGGCTTCTCCAACCTTATGAGTTTCCTTAAAGATGCTTTGCCTTTGCAGCTGCAGCATCATCACTCGACTGTCTCCGTTTTCCTAGTCGCTTTACGTATTTTCCTGATTCCAAAATGATTTGAAAATTATTAATCTGATTGTTCAATGACAGCAAGTATGAAAAAAATATAGAAAAAAGGTGACTCCTAGAATTATATTTTTATTTATACACCAATATTTATTGAACTTTTATTTCATACCAAACATAGTATGTGGTGTTGGAGTCCAATGCCCTCATGAAAGAAAACCTGTGGCTTGAAGGAGCTCATTTCTAACAAAGGAGACAAACAAAGAACATATAAAAATGTTCCTGTATTGAGATAAATTGTCTCATATTCCTCAGACTGTTCTTTTTTTTTCCAATTCTGTCAATGTCTGGATCACAGATAGTCATCTTTCTTCTTTCTTAACATTCTCAACCAAAATTCCAGTGTCAGTAAGCTCAGGAAATACCAATACATCTTCCATTTAATCAACAAATTACCAAAATAAAAAAGTAAATAACAAAGCACCACTTTCTACACAAATAAGTGGCAAACAGTGCCATTTATTGGTGTCATTTATTTGGCCAGTTCTGTGTATAGGGTTTTATTTGCTATCCCAACCGTCTTGTCCTTGAAAATTTCATTTGTTAGTGGCTTTTGCAATTCACAGTTCAAGAATTTTACACTACATCACCTCCTTAATCTCTTTTCCTTCTTGCTTCTCCAGGGTACATTTGATATCAATGAGATTTGCTTCTAAATTCTGTCCAAGGCTACTTAACATTAGCCTGGTAACTTCTTTACAGTAGACCTCTAGGAAAGCTTGTTAAATGTCATTGACACACTTAATTGCATTGTCTGTCACGTGGCTTATGAGCTTCCCACAAACCACATATCCTCACACACTTTATCAGTCTCTCTTTTTCTAAGCTTCCATTTTACTTCTTTTCCTGAAACATAAATTCAGTTATTAATGATTGAGTAGGTAGTATAGCTTGCCATGACAACAACCACAGACTGGCTTGATTAATAATGCCTGTCACTACAGAACATTAACACTAACTCCAGTTCGTTCATTTATAAAATGGAAGTGAAAATTCTGACTTTAAAGAGTTATTACAAACATTAAATTAGATAGCACAGAGTGACCTAACCAGTGTGCTCCTACATGCTCTTATGCCTCCTTAACTGATGTCCTCCAGGAAACTACTCCACATTTCTAAAACCTTTTCCCGTGTGCAATAAACACATAATTTTCTATATGTAGCCTGACATTAAAAAAAAAAAAAAAGATGAGAAGCACTGAAATGCATACAAGTTTAAAAAAAAAAGGTTAGATGACTGTTATAACACTATTCAAGTGTACTTACTGGATAAAGTCATATGCTAAGTTTGCAAAAAATGTGGAAATAGGTAAGGAATTTTAATTTAGCCACACTACGCTTTAGGTTTCAAGAAATCAACAGGAATTCAATGACTTTTCTTTTTGCTTGTCATTATTGAGCTGGCGAGCATCCTTAGATGTGTCTCAGTCCTAACAGTTGTCCTGACCTTGTGTCTCCTGTCCTCTGTTGTTGAAGGTCATAAATTAGTCCAGCCTCCTGTCTTTCTCCTACCCGATACTTGGACACGGACACCCTTTCCCCTTTCCCCATCTGTGCTACCTCAAATAAACAATATTTCATCCCCGGATGTTAGATTTTCCTGGGATACTCTTAAATACAACACCATGTTTTTGTATGCTGTTGAATCCATTCTGATTCATAGCAACCCTGTAGGACAGATTAAAACTAGCCAATAGGGCTTCCTAGGTTGTAGTCTTTACAGGAGCAGATTGCCAGGTCTTTTCTCCTGCTTAACAGCTGATGGGTTCAGATAACCAACCTTTCGGTTAGCAGCTGAGCACTTGACTGTTTCATCATCAGGGCTTCCTTTCAAGGGCTCTAGATCTCTGTGAACCAAGCGGAGGTGGGGCCTTGTTCACTAAAGAGTTATTGCCCTTTGTTGGTCCAATTCCTCATAAGTACTTTCATTCGGGAAGTAGTACAATGAAGTTGACAACTAGTTACAGGATCAATATAACACTCTCACTAAATCCCTTCTAAAGTACAATGGAAAAAACTCTTAACTGACTCTATTCAACCTACTCACTTGATTAACTGATGTTTCTCTGAACACAATTTGCCTTCTAAATGTCAGTTGTTGAGTTGCTTGCAGTTACTGAAATGAAAAAGAGATAAACTGACAATCACCTAGATTTAATTGTTGATCTTTTCATAATATTTCTTCCATAAAGTGGTCTTCTTCATTTTGTTCCTGTCAGCACATTTTATATACCATTAAATAGCTCCTTATTGTATTGCTCCTGATAAATCCTTAATTTGTGTCCGAATACTCTGAAACATGTAATCACTCATTTATTGAACCAGCATTTGTGCCAGCCCTGTATTAAGTGCTGATGCTGCAAAGGTCTGGGAGACATATAAAATTGGTTGAATACCTTCCAGTTTTTGGCTTGGGTGCTTTACTGATGAGTTGGAGATAAAAGTTCTTTATTTCCCCATGTTTCTCCCATTGGGGGAACTGCTCCTGACCTTTTCCATGTCGTATCACGGGGCTAATTCTGTTACCTTCACATTTGCTCATATCCAGTACCATCCCTCAAAGATCACAGGAGTGGAAATAAGAAACAAAGGCCCAACATAACCAACTAGCTTTTCTGTGATGACCCTGACAGCTAGCTAATGATTTCTCACTCTAAGGGATCGATCAGGAGCTGAAAGTTCAATGTAAGCTGGAAATATATATATATATGTACTCATTCATTCATCCTCCTTAGAAATTAAATTCTCCATGGAGGGGAGGGCGGAGCCAAGATGGCGGACTAGGCAGACGCTACCTCGGATCCCTCTTACAACAAAGACACGGAAAAACAAGTGAATCGATCACATACATAACAATCTACGAACCCTGAACAACAAACACAGATTTAGAGATGGAGAACGAACTAATACGGGGAAGCAGCGATTGTTTCCAGAGCCTGGAGCCAGCGTACCAGTCAGGTACGGCACAAGCACAGAGACCTGCTCCACCCTCCTGAACTAACCCCGGGAGGGGGACCAGCCGGTTCCACGGGCGGCGTGGGACGCAGCCGGTAGGAGAAGTCCCCGGGAGGCAGTGACTGGTCTTGGAGCAGAAAGAGCAGCATCCGAGCCAGGGAACCGTCCCGCAGGGATTTGGACTGGACGCAGTGGATTTTCTGGAAAAACTAGTTTCCCAGTGATGGCTCGGAGACAACAATCCATATCAAACCACTTAAAGAAGCAGACTGTGACAGCTTCTCCAACCCCCCAAACAAAAGAATCAAAACCTTTCCCAAATGAAGATACAATCTTGGAATTATCAGATACAGAATATAAAAAACTAATTTACAGAATGCTTAATGATATCACAAATGAAATTAGGATAACTGCAGAAAAAGCCAAGGAACACACTGATAAAACTGTTGAAGAACTCAAAAAGATTATTCAAGAACATACTGGAAAAATTAATAAGTTGCAAGAATCCATAGAGAGACAGCATGTAGAAATCCAAAAGATTAACAATAAAATAACAGAATTAGACAACGCACTAGGAAGTCAGAGGAGCAGACTCGAGCAATTAGAATGCAGGCTGGGACATCTGGAGGACCAGGGAATCAACACCAACATAGCTGAAGAAAAATCGGATAAAAGAATTAAAAAAAATGAAGAAACCCTACGAATCATGTGGGACTCTATCAAGAAGGATAACCTGCGGGTGATTGGAGTCCCAGAACAGGGAAGGGGGACAGAAAACACAGAGAAAATAGTTGAAGAACTCCTGACAGAAAACTTCCGTGACATCATGAAAGACGAAAGGATAGCTATCCAAGATGCTCATCGAACCCCATTTAAGATTGATCCAAAAAGAAAAACACCAAGACATATTATCATCAAACTCACCAAAACCAAAGATAAACAGAAAATTTTAAAAGCAGCCAGGGAGAAAAGAAAGGTTTCCTTCAAGGGAGAATCAATAAGAATATGTTCTGACTACTCAGCAGAAACCATGCAGGCAAGAAGGGAATGGGACGACATATACAGAACACTGAAGGAGAAAAACTGCCAGCCAAGGATCATATATCCAGCAAAACTCTCTCTGAAATATGAAGGCAAAATTAAGATATTTACAGACCAACACAAGTTTAGAGAATTTGCAAAAACCAAACCAAAGCTACAAGAAATACTAAAGGATATTGTTTGGTCAGAGAACCAATAATATCAGATATCAGCACAACACAAGGTCACAAAACAGAACGTCCTGATATCAACTCAAATAGGGAAATCACAAAAACAAACAAATTAAGATTAATTAAAAAAAATAAATAAAATTACACATAACAGGGAATCATGGAAGTCAATAGGTAAAACATCACAATAATCAAAAAGAGGGACTAAATACAGGAGACATTGAACTGCCATATGGAGAGTGATACAAGGCGATACAGAACAATACAAGTTAGGTTTTTACTTAGAAAAATAGGGGTAAATAATAAGGTAACCACAAAAAGGTATAACAACTCTATAACTCAAGATAAAAACCAAGAAAAACGTAACGACTCAACTAACATAAAGTCAAACACTATGAAAATGAGGATCTCACAATTTACTAAGAAAAACGCCTCAGCACAAAAAAGTATGTGGAAAAATGAAATTGACAACAACACACATAAAAAGGCATCAAAATGACAGCACTAAAAACTTATTTATCTATAATTACGCTGAATGTAAATGGACTAAATGCACCAATAAAGAGACAGAGAGTCACAGACTGGATAAAGAAACACGATCCATCTATATGCTGCCTACAAGAGACACACCTTAGACTTAGAGACACAAACAAACTAAAACTCAAAGGATGGAAAAAAGTATATCAAGCAAACAATAAGCAAAAAAGAAGAGGAGTAGCAATATGAATTTCTGACAATATAGACTTTAGACTTAAATCCACCACAAAGGATAAAGAAGGACACTATATAATGATAAAAGGGACAATTGATCAGGAAGACATAACCATATTAAATATTTACGCACCCAATGACAGGGCTGCAAGATACATAAATCAAATTTTAACAGAATTGAAAAGCGAGATAGATACCTCCACAATTATAGTAGGAGACTTCAACACACCACTTTCGGAGAAGGACAGGACATCCAGTAAGAAGCTCAACAGAGACACGGAAGATCTAATTACAACAATCAACCAACTTGACCTCATTGACTTATACAGAACTCTCCACCCAACTGCTGCAAAATATACTTTTTTTTCTAGCGCACATGGAACATTCTCTAGAATAGACCACATATTAGGTCATAAAACAAACCTTTGCAGAGTCCAAAACATCGAAATATTACAAAGCATCTTCTCAGACCACAAGGCAATAAAACTAGAGATCAATAACAGAAAAACTAGGGAAAAGAAATCAAATACTTGGAAAGTGAACAATACCCTCCTGAAAAAAGACTGGGTTATAGAAGACATCAAGGAGGGAATAAGGAAATTCTTAGAAAGCAACGAGAATGAAAATACTTCCTATCAAAACCTCTGGGACACAGCAAAAGCAGTGCTCAGAGGCCAATTTATATCGATAAATGCACACATACAAAAAGAAGAAAGAGCCAAAATCAGAGAACTGTCCCTACAACTTGAACAAATAGAAAGTGAGCAACAAAAGAATCCATCAGGCACCAGAAGAAAACAAATAATAAAAATTAGAGCTGAACTAAATGAATTAGAGAACAGAAAAACAATTGAAAGAATTAACAAAGCCAAAAGCTGGTTCTTTGAAAAAATTAACAAAATTGATAAACCACTGGCTAGACTGACTAAAGAAAAGCAGGAAAGGAAACAAATAACCCGAATAAGAAATGAGAAGGACCACATCACAACAGAACCAAATGAAATTAAAAGAATCATTTCAGATTATTATGAAAAATGGTACTCTAACAAATTTGAAAACCTAGAAGAAATGGATGAATTCCTGGAAAAACACTACCTACCTAAACTAACACATTCAGAAGTAGAACAACTAAATAGACCCATAACAAAAAAAGAGATTGAAACGGTAATCAAAAAACTCCCAACAAAAAAAAGCCCTGGCCCGGACGGCTTCACTGCAGAGTTCTACCAAACTTTCAGAGAAGAGTTAACACCACTACTACTAAAGGTATTCCAAAGCATAGAAAATGACGGAATACTACCCAACTCATTCTATGAAGACACCATCTCCCTGATACCAAAACCAGGTAAAGACATTACAAAAAAAGAAAATTATAGACCTATATCCCTCATGAACATTGATGCAAAAATCCTTAATAAAATTCTAGCCAATAGAATCCAACAACACATCAAAAAAATAATTCACCCTGATCAAGTGGGATTTATACCAGGTATGCAAGGCTGGTTTAATATCAGAAAAACCATTAATGTAATCCATCACATAAATAAAACAAAAGACAAAAACCACATGATCTTATCAATTGATGCGAAAAAGGCATTTGACAAAGTCCAACACCCATTTATGATAAAAACTCTTACCAAAATAGGAATTGAAGGAAAATTCCTCAACATAATAAAGGGCATCTATGCAAAGCCAACAGCCAATATCACTCTAAATGGAGAGAACCTGAAAGCATTTCCCTTGAGAACAGGAACCAGACAAGGATGCCCTTTATCACCGCTCTTATTCAACATCGTACTTGAAGTCCTAGCCAGGGCAATTAGGCTAGACAAAGAAATAAAGGGTATCCGGATTGGCAAGGAAGAAGTAAAGTTATCACTATTTGCAGATGACATGATTATATACACAGAAAACCCTAAGGAATCCTCCAGAAAACTACTGAAACTAATAGAAGAGTTTGGCAGAGTCTCAGGTTATAAAATAAACATACAAAAATCACTTGGATTCCTCTACATTAACAAAAAGAACACCGAAGAGGAAATAACCAAATCAATACCATTCACAGTAGCCCCCAAGAAGATAAGATACTTAGGAATAAATCTTACCAAGGATGTAAAAGACCTATACAAAGAAAACTACAAAGCTCTACTACAAGAAATTCAAAAGGACATACTTAAGTGGAAAAACATACCTTGCTCATGGATAGGAAGACTTAACATAGTAAAAATGTCTATTCTACCAAAAGCCATCTATACATTTAATGCACTTCCGATCCAAATTCCAATGTCATATTTTAAGGGGATAGAGAAACAAATCACCAATTTCATATGGAAGGGAAAGAAGCCCCGGATAAGCAAAGCACTACTGAAAAAGAAGAAGAAAGTGGGAGGCCTCACCTTACCTGACTTCAGAACCTATTATACAGCCACAGTAGTCAAAACAGCCTGGTATTGGAACAACAACAGACACATAGACCAATGGAACAGAATTGAGAACCCAGACATAGATCCATCCACGTATGAGCAGCTGATATTTGACAAAGGACCAGTTTCAATTAACTGGGGAAAAGATAGCCTTTTTAACAAATGGTGCTGGCATAACTGGATATCCATTTGCAAAAAAATGAAACAGGACCCATACCTCACACCATGCACAAAAACTAACTCCAAGTGGATGAAAGACCTAAACATAAAGACTAAAACGATAAAGATCATGGAAGAAAAAATTGGGACAACCCTAGGAGCCCTAATACAAGGTATAAACAGAGTACAAAACATTACCAAAAATGATGAAGAGAAACCCGATAACTGGGAGCTCCTAAAAATCAAACACCTATGCTCATCTAAAGACTTCACCAAAAGAGTAAAAAGACCACCTACAGATTGGGAAAGAATTTTCAGCTATGACATCTCCGACCAGCGCCTGATCTCTAAAATCTACATGATTCTGTCAAAACTCAACCACAAAAAGACAAACAACCCAATCAAGAAGTGGGCAAAGGATATGAACACACATTTCACTAAAGAAGATATTCAGGCAGCCAACAGATACATGAGAAAATGCTCTCGATCATTAGCCATTAGAGAAATGCAAATTAAAACTACGATGAGATTCCATCTCACACCAGCAAGGCTGGCATTAATCCAAAAAACACAAAATAATAAATGTTGGAGAGGCTGCGGAGAGATTGGAACTCTCATACACTGCTGGTGGGAATGTAAAATGGTACAACCACTTTGGAAATCTATCTGGCATTATCTTAAACAGTTAGAAATAGAACTACCATACAACCCAGAAATCCCACTCCTAGGAATATACCCTAGAGATACAAGAGCCTTCATACAAACAGATATATGCACACCCATGTTTATTGCAGCTCTGTTTACAATAGCAAAAAGTTGGAAGCAACCAAGGTGTCCGTCAACGGATGAATGGGTAAATAAATTGTGGTATATTCACACAATGGAATACTATGCATCGATAAAGAACAGTGACGAATCTCTGAAACATTTCATAACATGGAGGAACCTGGAAGGCATTACGCTGAGCGAAATGAGTCAGAGGCAAAAGGACAAATATTGTATAAGACCACTATTATAAGATCTTGAGAAATAGTAAACCTGAGAAGAACACATACTTTTGTGGTTACGAGGGGGGGAGAGAGGGAGGGTGGGAGAGGGTTTTTTATTGATTAATCAGTAGATAAGAACTGCTTTAGGTGAAGGGAAAGACAACACTCAATACATGGAAGGTCAGCTCAATTGGACTGGACCAAAAGCAAAGAAGTTTCCGGGATAAAATGAATGCTTCAAAGGTCAGCGGAGCAAGCGCGGGGGTCTGGGGAACATGGTTTGCGGGGACTTCTAAGTCAATTGGCAAAATAATTCTATTATGAAATCATTCTGCATCCCACTTTGAAATGTGGTGTCTGGGGTCTTAAATGCTAACAAGCGGCCATCTAAGATGCAGCAATTGGTCTCAACCCACCTGGAGCAAAGGAAAATGAAGAACACCAAGGCCACACGACAACTAAGAGCCCAAGAGACAGAAAGGGCCACATGAACCAGAGACCTACATCATCCTGAGACCAGAAGAACTAGTTGGTGCCCGGCCACAATCGATGACTGCCCTGACAGGGAGCACAACAGAGAACCCCTGAGAGAGCAGGAGATCAGTGGGATGCAGACCCCAAATTCTCATAAAAAGACCAAACTTAATGGTCTGACTGAGACTAGAGGAGTCCCGTCGGCCATGCTCACCAGACCTTCTGTTGACACAGGACAGGAAGCATCCCCGAAGACAACTCATCAGACATGAAAGGGACTGGTCAGCGGGTGGGAGAGAGATGCTGATGAAGAGTGAGCTAATTATATCAGGTGGACACTTGAGATTGTGTTGGCAACTCTTGTCTGGAGGGGGGATGGGAGGATAGAGAGAGAGGGAAGCCGGCAAAATTGTCAAGAAAGGAGAGACTGAAAGGGCTGACTCAAGAGGGGGAGAGTAAGTGGGAGTAGGGAGTGAGATGTATGTAAACTTATATGTGACAGACTGATTGGATTTGTAAACGTTCACTTGAAGTTTAATAAAAGTTATTAAAAAAAAAAAGTTAAAAAAAAAAAATTCTCCATGGAGAAGGACATCGTGCTTGGTAAAGTAGAGGGTCATCGAAAAAGAGACCAAGGAGATGGATTAAAACAGTGGCTGGAACAATGGGCTCAACCATAACAACAATTGTCAGGATGGCGCAGGACCAGGCAGTGTTTCTGTTGTATATAGGGTCACTATGAGCCGGAACTGACTTGATGGCCCCTAATGACAACAACAACATATATTGAGAAATGGTTTTAATTCTCCCTAAATCTAGGTTTCTGGGGCCCTTGGAGTTGAAGTGACCCAACCAGGCCATTTGCCTTTAGATGTACTTTTAAACCTTGAGCTTTGAAGAAAGTGGTCTCCTAAAGTCACCTTTAAGTCAAACAATCATCTTGCTATTTAGTAAGACTGTTTTGCCTTAGGTATTGTAAATTTTTGAGTAATTATGTCAGTTTTTGGTAACACAAACTCCAGGGTCTGACTGGAAGCTGTGGTTTTGGATAAATTATTATTATAAAAACACTATCTGGCCCATTTCCATGGCAATGTTGATAAGATGGGATATATGTGTCGTTGGAGGTTGTCTCATCTCCAGAACATTTTTGATTCCTTAGGTGAAATGTTACCCTGATATGCAAATTGTATATCTAATAAATTTTGATCAATTTCTATTATTGGCTAAATACGTTTTTTGTTTTAGCAACATATATATGTATACATATATATATATATATAGTTTTTGTTTTTTCTATCCTCCTGAGAAATTGTGGTCTGTGCTACTGTGCTATAAGAAGTGCGGGCGTAGTTATCACCTGGGAGGATATTAGAAATGCAGAAGCCCAAACCAAAACTACAATGAGATACCATCTCACCTCAATAAGACTAGCACTAATCCAAAAAACACAGAATAATAAATGTCGGAGAGGTTGTGGATAGATTGGAACACTTACGCACTGCTGGTGGGAGTGTAAAATGGTACAACAACTTTGGAAATCAATTTGGCACTTCCTTAAAAAGCTATAAATAGAACTACCATATGATCCAGCAATCCCACTCCTTGGAATATATCCTAGAGAAATAAAACCCATCACGCTAATAAATATATGCACACCCATGTTCATTGCAGCACCATTCACACTAGCAAAAAGATGGAAACAACTTAGATGTCCATTAACAGACAAATGGATAAGCAAAGTATGGTGCATACAAACAATGGAATCCTATGCAATGAAAAAGAACCATGATGAATCCAGAAACTTCTCACAGCATGGACAAATCTGTAGGGCATTACGCTGAGTGAAATTAGTCAGTTGCAAAAGGACGAACATTGTATAAGACCGCTATTATAAGAATTCAAGAAAAGGTTTAGGCACAGAAGAAAACATTCTTTGATGGTTGTAAGGCTGGGGAGGGAAGGAGAGGGAAATCCACTAGCTAGATAGTAGACAAGAATCATCTTATGTGAAGGGAAGGACTGCACACTTCAAAGGGGAAGTCAGCACAAATGGACTAAATCAAAAGCTAAAAAGTTTCCTAAACACCAACACTTTGAGGGACAGAGTAGCTGGGGTTGGCTTCTGGAGACCATGCTTTCTGGTGATATCCAGGTAAATTGGCACAATAAAGTTTATTAAGAAAATGTTGTACATCCCATTTTGGTGAGTGGCATCTGGGGTCTTAAAAGCTTTCGAGTAGCCGTCTAAGATACATCAGCTGGTCCTAACTCATTTGGAGCAAAGGAGAATGGAGAACATCAAAGACACAAGTAAAATATTAGCCCAAGAGACAAAGTGCCACATAAACCAGAGACTCCATCAGCCTGAGACCAGAAGAACTAGGTGGTGCCTGGCTACCATCAATGACCGCCTGACAGGGAACACACCAGACAGTAAGTGTGGAGCAGAACTCAAATTCACGTAAAAAGACCAGACTTAATGGTCTTACTGAGACTGGAGGAACTCCTGAAACCATGGCCCTCAAATGCCCTGTTAATCCAGAGCTAAAACCATTCCCGAGGTCCACTCTTTGGACAAAGATTAGACTGGAGCATAAAACATAAAATAATACTCACGAAAATAGTGCTTCTTAGTTCAAGCAGATACACGAGACCAAATGGGTGGCTCCTGTCCGGAGGCAAGATGAGGAGGCAGGAAGAGATGGGAACTGGTCACCTAAAGCACAATTAAAAAAAAAAAAAAAATTGCTGAGAAAAAAAAAAAAAATTCTTTCTAACAAAAAGAAAAGAAATTCAGAAACCCAGGCTCCTCCCTAGATCTAATGTTCTCTTATCTGCGTTTTCAAAAGATGGGCACCTAATTCATGTACTAATTGAAGTTTGAGAACCACTGAGCTCAGGGGGTCAAGAAACAGAACATAGAAAAATAGAGGTTACTTGTTAGTATATCAGTTTGGCTCTGGATTCAGCCTTTTGAAAAGCCTTCTGGGTTTTTCCAGTTATATCAGCTGACAAATTGCTTTCTTCAAGGAGCAGTGTTTGATCACTTTTTAGTCTTGTGAAACAAAACATCCTGATTACCAACAGTCTATTTTCTTCAGTCCTCACAACAAAACCGGGATAGACAGTGTACCTCCACGCGATAAGAAAGCAAACTGAACAGCAAGCAGGAGAAATGACTGCAAGGTCACACGTCCAACACGTGGCACCCAAACCCCAAAACCAAACCTGTTGCTGTGGAGTCGATGCTGACTCATAGTGACCCTACAGGACAGAGTAGAACTGCCCCATAGAGTTTCCAAGGAGTGCCTGGCGGATTCGAACTGCCAACCTCTTGGTTAGCAGCCGGAGCACTTAACCACCACGCCACCAGGGTTTCCACATGTGGCACAGGAGGAGTTAAAACAAAGTTCAACAGATTTTAAACTTTTTTTTTTCTGTCACATCTGTAAAATGATTGAAACCCAGACTCTCCTGTCAGAAAAATGATCTCTTAGAATCAACTCCACTGCAACTAATTTGGTTGCAGTCATAGAGACCACCCGGCCATTACCGTGGGTGATGGATGCTGGGTGTGAACCCTGCATGGGGCAGCTTAGGGTCCAAGCACACACCCTGCCCAGCATCCACCATTCTCAGTACCCTGCTGCAGTCAACAGCTGACACTTCTTGCGGGATTCTATATGGAACTAATACATCCAATTATTTTGTTAGAATAAAAATCATATTAAGCCAATAATATAAATTGATTGAAGTTTATGTAATATATGATTTGCAAATTGATTAAAGTTTATTTAATATATGATTTGCAAATTGGGGTAAAATTTCGACTAACCCATTGCCATCTAGTCAATTCAGACTCATAGCGACCGTATAGGACAGAATAGGACTGCTCCACACGGTTTTCAAGGAGCAGCTGGCAGATTGGCTGGCGTATTCGAACTGTCAACCTTTTGGTTAGCAGCCAAGCTCCACTAAAGAATCAAAAATATTTCAAAGATAAGAGAACCTGGACACACTCTTATACCAAATCTTATGGGCAATGTCATGGGAAAAAAAAAGATTGGAAAGGAACTGATACACAAATTTGTGGTCATGAAAGATTTTCAGGCAGCATTGTCTTAAAGAACAATTAAAATAATTACTGATTTACCCTAAACATAGCTCCCAGTCTGACCCTTGGAGTCTGTTTCCCAAAACTGACTGGACTCTTCAAAAGAACACAATGCCTAAGGCAAAATGGTCTTACTAGCTTTTCTAGATCACTATTTGACTTAAAGGCAATTCCCAGGAACCATTTTCTCCAAGGCTCAAAGGTCAAAAGAACAACCATGATGGCCTAAGAGGGTCATCCCAACTTCAGGAACCTCAGAAATCAGAATTCCAGGAGAATGAAAACTATCAATTTCTTCTAACACTTATTTCTGCAATCTCTTTTGCATGCTAACTTCCTCAAAAAAAAAAAAAAAATGCAAAGAGTAACACAGTTCACTTTAACACAAATTCTGTGGAATGATAAGGCAAAGGGAAGGGAGTCGATTTACTGATCTGATTTGTAGATTAATGTATGTGCCATTACCTGGGTTTAACCTTTTAAGACTATTCACCTTATAAAACCTGCAAGCCAGAAATTAAGAGCATCTTCAAATGTGAATCTTCTGGGCACTTGCATTGTTATAAACTCACTTTTCAATGAGTTTTTCTAAAAGATCTTATCTACTTGAAGGCTCTCTTTATTTCAGTTTAAACACTAAAATGGTTAACATCTCTGAAGAGAGACTAAGGTTACGAACAAGGTTCATTTGGTTTGGTCTTCTTTGAACGATTACTGTTGTCCACAATATTTTATTGAATTTTTTTTAAAGGAATTTACTAGGAATTTCAGCTAAAAAATATTTTCAGGTTGCTGTACACATTCAAATTAGGCTTTTGTTCTTATTTCCAAATGAATGACTGAACTGACTAAGGAGGAGCCTATTCGTCTTATTTTAATGCTAGTTTTTACCAAAAGAACATTAGTTTTCCACTGAGAATACAGTACCCCAAACCTACTGCCGTCGAGTCGATTCCAACTCATACAGTATAACCCTTTCAAGTTTGAATTATTTTTTTGGAATTTTTTTGCTGATGCAACAGTTTGACACTAACAAAATAGATGTTGAAGTATTGCTTGTTAGTATTTTTTATTATTTGGAAAAGTGAGGTGTCAATTGTAAGTGGACCATATCTGTCCAATGTTCCATGAAGTACATCAGAAATGTGGTACACATGGCTCCCACGGCCCAGGAAGTGCACCACACACTGTTTTCAAGGAGGTGAGCACTTTATAAAAGATGTCACCAGGGAGCAGACTAATGTAAGGAGGCCACATCAGTTCCGTGTTCCATGAAGCACATCACACACATGATACATACCAGTCCTGTGGCCCAGGAAGTGCACCACCAACTGTTTTCACCAAAAAAATAACTCATTTACTTGAATATTTCCCAAATACTGGTAACCACACCTTCCCAGTAACAGAAAAGAAATAGTGAAAATACTTGCAAGAGTCATCTCCCTGGACAGAAGCCAAAAGACACCAAGTTCCCCACAATCCCTCCTCTGGGAAGCATCCGGGAGCATCCCCGCATAGAATGGCTCTCAACGCTCAAATGTAGGTCAGACCATCTTCCTTGCTTTTTTGGCAGTTGTGCCAGTATCTGCCACTACAATAGGATGCTGTTAAGTGGCTCAAATGCCTTTTGATAAAACTCTTTGGGTGGAAAATGTAGCTGAAACGTATATGTGCCGGTGCCTGTTAAAGGGATAAACCAGTAGTCAAAGGGCTACTTGGAAGTTACAAGTTCCTTCCTTTCAAACTTCCTGCCATCTCTGCCTGCCTTTGTCATGACTTTGGTTAGCTTTCCTCCAAACCAACAACAAAACTTCCACCATCATCTGAAACTCTTATTTTTACCTGCATGCAGATACTTGAAACAGCAGCCAACTTGATGAATTTACTTGCTGATCTTAGATCCTTTCTTCGACCCATTACATGTCCCTCTCAATAGCTCTTCTACATAAAATGATTACAGACCTGCAAATTTTCTTGCCCTCAGCTACCTTCTCAGTCCTTATCTGATTGCTTTGTACTATTCTCCATCGCTGCCAAGTCACTCTTTAATGATTTTCCTTCCATAGTACTTATGACCCTATTATCACTCCATTTTCTACTCCTCTCTGATTCCAGTTTCTTTTAATGATACATGGTTCACCTGAGAGGTGGAATAAATGAGTGGATAATGGCCCAATCATGTCTAAAAATAGAATTCTAACTTTGCAGAAACCATCTGAGGACATCAAGCCACTACCTGCAGCTACTACTCTAGAAACAATGGGCCCTGTAACAATGGGCCCAAGACGTTAAAAATAAAATTTCCCCAAGATCAAATTGCTGTACAAACTCATAAGCTTTATTCGCAATTCATGAATTGGGAAGCCTCTGGTCTGAATGTCAGACAAGAGCTTCAAAGAGTGGTGCAAGGTGGAAGGGTTTTACAGGCAACAGACACTCAGGAAAAAGGAAACTATACTGGGAAATTTCCAAGTGACTGATAAACATTTTCTTTCCTTCTTTGGGATTAAGGGGAAATTTTTAACTATGTTAAATTAAGCAAGCAAGTCCTAACTGGTTAGTTTAGGTTTCTGTTTCTGAGATAGTCGAGATTTATAAGAAATAGAAGTTTAGTTAACTTTCAATTTGCAAATGGAGGGCTTAGTATGAATAACTCCTTTTTGGGTCTCACAAGATTTACTTAATAACATTCAGGACTTGATTAATAATAGATAGATTAGATAGATAGATAGATAGATGATAGATAGATAGATAGATAGATAGATAGATAGATAGATAGATAGATAGATAGATGATAGACAGATAGACAGATAGATAGATGACAGAAAGAGAGAGAGAGGGAGATGATAGACAGATAGATAGATAGCTGCTGTGGAATGGGCTCCAATTTATGGCGGCCTTATGAACAATAGATGGAAACGTTGCCTGGTCCTGCTTCAACCTCACAATCTCTAACAAATTCCAGTCTGTTATTGTGACCACTATGCCAGCCCATATCACTTAGGGTTCCCTTCATCCTGCTGGCCTTCTACTTCAGCACACAGGATGTTCTCCTCCAACGACTGCATGGCGGGTCCAAAGTGATTGACTTGGACAATGTTCTGCTGTAATCCATAATGTTTTCATTGGCCAATATTTGGAAACAGATCATCAGATCTTTCTTCGTAGTCTTTCTTAGTCTGGAAGCTCCACTGAAATGTGTCCACCATGGGTGATCCTGCTGGTATTTGAAACACCAGTGGTACAGTTTCCAGCACCACAGCAACATACAAACCACCACAGTTCAGCAAACTGACAGACTGGTGGTGGAATAAATGGGAGTTTCCCTAAATTTGCTCCTTTCCCCCGATGGCATAAAAAATTTGCTCCTTTCCCCCGATGGCATAGTGGTTAAGAATTTGGCTGCTAACCAAAAGGTCGGCAGTTCGAATCTACCAAGTGCTTCTTGGAAGCCCTATGGGGCAGTTCTACTCTGTCCTATAGGGTCGCTTTGAGTCAGAATTGACTTTTTAGCAATGGATTTGGTTTCCCCAACAGGGAAAGCCAAATATCCTCCCCTAACTGGTGATACATGGTTCCCTGCTTCTGGTTAGCCCACCTGCATCAGCCCATCCCAATAGCCTGAAGGGCATACCTGAAGCCTTTCCCTTTTCCCACTATGAAGCTTTCCCACTTCCTGCTTGTCTTTGAGTCTCTACCAAACATGAGTGATGGGGGCTGACTCCCTTGCTAGAGCAAGATTTGAATAGTCTTTTCTTTTCTCTTCTTATTTGGGTGTTCTTTGCCTATTTTCACGTCCTTTCATTTTTACTGTTAGTATTCCTCTAGAGGAGCCCTGCCATTCCATGGCACCTATCTATCTATCTCTCTATCATCTATCTCTCTATCGTCTATCATCTATCTATCTCTCTCTCTCTATCTATCTATCTATCTAATCTATCATCTATCATCTATCTATCTAATCTGTCATCTATGTTTCTATGTATATATGTATCTATCTATTGATCTATCTTTCTTTCTATCTATCTATTAATCAAGTCCTGAATGTTATTAAGGAAATCTTGTGAGACCCAAAAAGGAGTTATTCATACTAAGTTGACCAAAAGGTCGGCAGTTCAAATCCACCAGCTGCTCCTCGGAAACTCTATAGGACAGTTCTACTCTGCCCATGTGGTCACTGTGAGTTCGAATCGACTGGACAGCAACAGGTTTAGTCTGGATGTGGTTATTTCTCTAGAGTCCCTGCGTGAACTCTTGTTTCTTTCTTCTCTTCCTCTCTTTCCCCCTCTTTTCTGCTCTTTCCTGTCTGTTCCCCTCACTTTCCTACTTTGCTCATTATGGTTCCTTTCTTACACCTTTCTTGTCATTTGACTCGGTGGCCAGATTAAATGAAGGACACCACTTAAATGTGAATTTCAGATAAAAAATATTCTTTTTGGTATAAGTATGTCCACTTGCACACGTAAAACACATAAGTCTGATTCAAATTCAGAGAAGCCACTTACTCTTTCAATTGATTATCTTATGTATCTGTTGGCATAAAGTCACCCTCGTCATTCATATTCCTTATCACATTGGCATTGTGTGCTCTGATTATCTCTATTATGTCTATTCATAAAGTAGCATGAGGATTCATTCCACAGTTTTAATATAAAATCTATCAGTTTTGCTGAATTATGTCATATATGAGTGAAGTTATATTTATTCGGCTATTCAGAAATCTGAGTAGAAAGAGTATTTGTTAAACATCATTTACCTTGAGAAGCAGTTATCAGAGATTACAGGAGAAGTCTGACTATCATGGAGATGTACAAACAATATCCTGTCATATGTTAGGTTTAAACTGGTGAAAATGCTGCATAAAATTCGGGTCCTGCTCTGTCAATCCAAATGTTTTTTCATCAATTTCTGCTTGACCTACCTAATCCAACCTGTCCCCTCTAAGCTGGTTGTCTAGAGTTTGAGTTATTGTAAGTTTGGGGTTATGTTTCTTTGCTCTAAACCAAATTTCCAGCTGAACAAGCTATAGGTCAAAAGGCTCCTTTAATTCTTACTTTTGAATGTCATTTCAATTAAACTAAATAATGCTTATATTATTTAACCTGCTACGTTCTTACTGTTAAATTGAGATAATTTACAACAAATAACCTATTAATGATTTTTTAACTTCTAAACTCAAAGCTTATAAAACAATTACTGGTTTCTGCTGCTAATTTTTACATCCATATATGTGATCATAAAATGCATTGCCTTCAGATGAGTTTCAGCCATATATTCCAGGGGCAGAGAAATTTGCCCAATGCTGCTTAGAAAGCTATTGATTTCCACTAATGTTTTCTCTACCCATTTTTTCATTGTTCAGCAGATTAAAATGATAAACACATACATCTTTTTTAACCAGATGGTTGAGTACTGCCAGACACTGCACTCTCCCTCCCCCCTACACACGTACTGAAATGTTGAACCAAATGAGAATTGGAAATCTATTTTCTAGCCTGACTCTACTGTGCAAGATCCCTTTCCAAAACGTTTGTACATTTAACAAAACAGGTTCCATACTGCATTCTGTTCCAAACATTGTTTAGAATAGTTAAATCTGTTATTATTTATTGCAACTGTAAAGGGAAATACTCTCTGGAAATATATTTTTAAAGAATCTGAAGGCAAATATTTGTTAAAACGAGAGAGGTTACTCAGCATGAATAGCACAGAAGGTTGCAAGTGTCTCCCTCCGTCTTTGGTAACAATCTGGCTTCTATCAGCACCTCACAAGGTGACTGTCGACTTCTCTTAGCTTATCAGCAGTTTGGGGTGGCTGTAGATAGTCTGCTGCTATTGTGAGGCTTAAAGATGACATAGATAAAGTTTATGACATGTAGTATATACACAATAAATGACACCGAGCATGCATTACACAGTAAGTAAACAAACTATGCATAATTATTTGTTTAATTTTCTGCTATTCCAGTAGAATGTGACTCCCACAATGGCAGGCCTGCATCAGCCTAGCTCACCACCACTGTATCTCTGACACCTGGTCAGCCTTGAATATAGTAGGTGTTCAATACACATTTCTTAAATGAATTGAATAGAAAATTAGATATTTCAAGGGCATATTTAAAAACTCTTTGAAAGCAGATCTAAACATATATATACACACACACACTATATACACATACATATATATATATATATATATATATATATAGTATTTGTAAAATTAGTTAATTTCTAAACCACCCGGTTAATCACACACGAAATGCTTGGTATCAAATCTTTCCTCCTGTCATTTGCAGACTTGGCACTGAAAGAAGGATAAATTAACTGAGCTGATTAGTTGGATTAAAGGCATGAAGAAAGACAATCACACTACACCCAGGAGGTTGAAGTTTTCGTACATCCTTCTTTGAAAATGTGCTAATGTGTTTTTTATTTAATACACAGTTTTGGTGGTTTTCCTATTCATTCTCCAATTTTCTCTTTTCTAGTTAAAAACATAAGTGCAGACTGCAAATTAAAAAAATAATGTTATATTAAATTTACGTAAATTAATTTTTTTCTGATAATTATAGCTAACTTTTTCCCCTACATTTCTGTATTTTTCAGGGTTAAGAAAGTGTAGATGCTAATGACCTTGATGTTAAATTTGTAATGGTTGCTAGAGAAGAAAAGAGTTACATGAAAGAAACTCTCTCAGAATTGTCCACTACAGATCAGTCCAAAAGAAAGCTTTTCTGTTGTAATGTTTCTTCTCAGAGGGATTTAATTTCTGCCATTGCCACAAACATATAGCTTTCTTCTCTTTAGAAGTTTACCTTCTTCTCCGCTGCTTACCCTGCCTTTCTTCCCTCCCCCTTTTCATCCTCCTTCTTTCCAGTTTTCACCCAAGGTACTTCACGTTAGTTACCGCTCCTGCATCTGCACACCCGTGAGGTATTGGGCTGTGATTGTTAGCACTAGTCAACAAATGGGGAAACTAATTTTTCTAAGAGATTTCTCAAAGATCATATTGGTCCAATGGCTCTGATATTCATACAATCTAGACCAATGCAGCTAGAAGAAAATATCTTATGAAACAGCATAGTTATGTTTCAAATTATAAAATAAAGCCACAAAGCCACTCTTTCATTAGTATATAAATTATAATGAGTAAATTATTATTAGTATATAGATGGGGCCCTGGTGATTCAGTGGTTAAATGCAGCTAGAAGAAAATATCTTATGAAACAGCATAGTTATGTTTCAAATTATAAAATAAAGCCACAAAGCCACTCTTTCATTAGTATATAAATTATAATGAGTAAATTATTATTAGTATATAGATGGGGCCCTGGTGATTCAGTGGTTAAAGAGCTCGACTGCTAACCAAAAAGTTGGCAGTTCGAATCCACCAGCTGCTCCTTGAAAACTCTGTGGTGCAGTTCTTCTCTGTCATATAGGGTCACTAAGAGTTGGGATTGACTCTATGTCAATGGGGTATATAAATGTATAGTTATAATTAGTATATAAATTATAATGAGGAATTATTTCCTTCTCCAAAAGTCCTTAAAAGCTGACATCTTAGCATCCCTGATACCTATATGATTTATTCTTTTCATTCTCCAAATACTCGTAGAGACCATATGGGACAGAGCAGAGCTGCCCTATAGGGTTTCCAAGGATTGGGTGGTGGATTCGAACTGCCAACCTTTTAGTTAGCAGGCTGAGCTCTTAACCACTTTGCCACCAGGGCTCCAGCAGTATGTTAGTAGAAATGATTTTGAGAAAGTGTCCTGAAAAGGAAGGTCTGAGCCCTTCTTTGCCCCTTCCTAACTGCTAGCTTGAAAGAAGATGTTCAAGGAGTCACCCTGAAATCACAAAGTGGAAGCTACACATTGAGGATGGTGAGGGACAACAAACCCAGGGCCTGTGGGATCCCTAAGTGATCTTGCAAATGACTCTCCTCTACAGAGCAAGCCCCTAAGCCCCCTTCTCCATAGCACTTAGTGCCCAGGATTTTTCCGATATAACTCAGGTCCTGGAAGGAATGTCTCCAGCACACTATTGCTGTCATTTATCATAATTCCAATGTTACCATTTATTCAAGTAGCTTCTCTTTTGCATTTGACGTTGGCTGGCTGCAATGCCTGACTGCAATCTCCTGTAGGTGAATCTATCACCATCTACCATTCGCTTTTGCCATCACCCTTAGGATTGTGCTTTTTGTCTTTCATTGTCATCCTCTGGTAAACCCCAAAAGAACCCACTGCAGGCTAGTGGCTTTGAACTGCTGACCTTTCGGTTAGTAGCTAAGCCCTTTAACCATTGCGTAACCAGAGCTCCTTCATCCTCTGGTAGTTCTATTAAAAACAAACAAAAAACAGTTGCCATCAAATCAATTCCAACTCATGGCAACGCCATGTGTATTACAGTAGAACCGTGCTCCAGAGGGTTTTCAGTGGTTGATCAGTGGTTGATTTTTCCAGAAGTAGATCTCCAGGCCTTTTTTCGAGGCACTGCTAGGTGGACTTGAACCACCCACCTTTTGGTTATCAGCTCAGTGCATTAACTGTTTGCAGCACCCAGGGACAGGCAGTTCAGTTCGTGAATTCCGTATAAGAATTTTGCCTTACATTTGTAAATGTGCTATGAAATAACAATGCAAGGATGAACTTCAAAGTGTTCCACAATTAAGTGTTATGATATAAGTGAATGTATAAATTAATGTCTTATTGAAGAATTACAAAACATATATCTGAAAAGCCTAAAGAATATTGGTCAGTTGACCTCTTCAGGGACTGCCAGGCTCACGGTTATTATTTCCTCCTTCTCTGGAAATAACCTACAAAATATTTACATGAGATAACCGATGGCCTGTGTCATGGACTGGATTGTGTCCCAAAAAAATATCTGTTAACTTAGCTAAGTCACGATTCCCAGTATTGTGTGATTGTCCAACATTTTGTCATCTGATGTGATTTTCCTATATCTTGTAAATCCTATCTCTATGATATTGATGAGATGAGATTAGCAGCAGTTATATAGACTCAATCTATAAAATTAATCTACAACTGAGCCAATCTCTTTTGAGATATAAAAGAGAGACATGAGCAGAGAGACAGGGAGACCTCATACCACTAAAAAAGCAGTGCCGAGAATGGGACACATCCTTTGGACCCAGGGATCCTGTGTGGAGAAGCCTCTAGACTGGGGAAAGACTTATGACAAGGACCTTCCTCCAGAACTGACAGGGAAGAGAAATGCTTCCCTTGGCTGACACCCTGAATTCGGACTTCTAGCCTACTAGACTGTGAGAGAGCAAATTTATCTTTGTTAAAGCCATTGGCTTGTGATATTTCTGTTATAGCAGCACTATATGACTAATACAGCCTGGTTAAGGTATAGTTAGGTAGATTGATAAACCAAAAACCCACTGCCCTCGAGTCAATTCCGACTCATAGAGACCCTATAGGACAGAGTAGAACTGCCCCACAGGGTTTCCAAGGAGCGCCTGGCAGATTCGAACTACCAACCTTTTGGTTAGTAGCTGTAGCACTTAACCACTATGCAACCAGGGTTTCCAGGTCCATAGCTTCCATCAAGTCAGCTCCGACTCTTTACGACCTTATGTATAACAGAATGAAATGATGCCTGGTCCTGCATCATCCTCACGATCAATATCATGTTCGAGTCCATTGTTACAGCTCTTGTGCCGTTCTATCTCACCGAGGGTCTCCTTTGCCGTTGCTTTCCCTCACTTCACAAAACATGTTGCCCTCCTTCAGTGATGGACTTCTCATGACCATATAGCCAAAGCAAGTGCGTTGGGCAATGTTCTGTTGTGATCTGTAAAGTTTTCATGGGCTAATTTTCAGAAGAAGATTGCCAGGCCTTTCTTCCTAGTCTATCTTAGTCTGGAAGCTTTGCTGAAACCTCTCTGCCATGGGTGGCCCTGATGGTATTTGAAACACCACAGTCCAAACTGCAGTGATTAGAATTCTAATGTAGATTTAAAAACAAGAATTGGGAAAGAGTTGGTCCTAACTAGGGGCAGAAGTTAGGAAACCAAAAGTCTAATTGCTGCCAGTAACCGTGGGCCCAGCTGTGTGGAAGAGATTATTCTACAGTGAGGGGAAGCTAAGCTGGATACCAGAGATAAGAGAGAGTAGCGAAGTAGTATCTGTGTACCTAAACCCAGCTGTCTTCTCTTTGCTTTGTTTACCCTTAATTTGATTATCCGAGATACATTAGTGTTTTTCTATAAAGTTAATTTGGTTTCCTTTATTACTACAACAAGAACGGTACTTTCTAACTCTAGAGACTTAAGTAAATTTGAATATTAATGGAAATAAGGCACTTGTACTTCATTTGAGTTTAAATTCTCAGGGAAAAGCAATAGACCGTCTGACATTGATAAATGTTTTCGTTTGGTAATTAATTCCTTTTTGAGGTGTGGGAGTCTAAAGCTAAAGCTAGCCATCCAATAACCAGCTATGACTTCTCATAATTCCTTCTGATTTACTAGGTATGTGTTATCATTCACAAGTAAAGGTCACCAAGAAAGAAGCAAAAAAAATCAATAAGATCAAGCCAATGAATGTGGAATCTACATCGACTTTAGCTAAACCAAGATTTGGGTATGGTATTTGTGACATTCTTCAATTCATTGCCTCTCAGCTCCAAGTTCATTCTTTTTTTACCTGATCTGTAAGATGGATCTGAAACTTTTAAATTTTTTTTTTCTTTTTTCCAGTTGACATGATGATAAACTTTGTCAATAAAGGATGCTGAAGAGATATTGTTGCTGTAAAGGGTATTTCTTTCTGGTTCTGGAGGCTTTTTTGCTAGGCCCCTGAAGAGCAAGGTTATTTTCTGTACTGCTTACATTTCATGGTATTAAGTGCCTGCAGGGTGAATTTTTCTCCAGTATTTGGCTGCAGTGAACTGTATCCAGTTTTGACTCAGGCAGTGCTAGGAGAGCTGGGAGCACAGGCAGTATGGGCTTGTGCCCAAGCCCAGGTTGCTGCTCTCAAACCCTGTCCTGGGACCCACGTGCGTACATGTTGGGGTGCTGTCTAGCAACCTGGCTGCACAGCCTTCATCCTGTGAAGGCCATGTTGCAGCTCAGGCCATACATAGAAGGTCACCATGTTCCAGCAAAGGGAAGCTGTGCCGGCTCCTGATTCAAGCAGCATCCACAGTGGCTGTCCCAGAACTTCCATGCACCTGACTCCCTCCCTGCACCTGCCCATCAGCCTTTGCTCTCCTGCATGCTGGAGGTGCTTCCTGTGGTTCTCCTGATGCAGACATCATGGCATCAGGCCATGCTTGTAGCAGCACCCAGACTTCTTTGTTGTCTGATTTGCTCTGCATGTCTATCTACCACCCTTGGCTCACTGTAGCCCCAGAGGTTGTTCCTGCTTGCCCAGTGACTGTGAACCTGCTCTGGCCCAGGCAGCCCAGTGAAATTTTCCACCATCCAGTGAGCTAAAAACATACTTTTTTCAGAGAGGTTTGAACCCCCTTCCAGGTTTGTCCTTTCTTGGGGACTCTCTCCTAACTTGAAGGTACCATTTAGAGTTTTCTTTCTTTCCTTTATGGTATTCCCCAATCATTGCTTATTAAATTTTTTATCTAGAGGTTGACAAACTATAGCCTGTGGGTCAAATCTGGCCCACTACTTATTCTTTTTGTGTGTGTGTGTGTGAATAAAAGTATTGGACTATAGCTACACAAATGTGTTTATCAATTATCTACGGACACAGCAACAGCAGAGTAGTTGGGACAGAGACTGTACAAACCTCAAAGCCAAAAAAAATCACTACCTGGCCCTTGGGAGCCCAGGTGGCACAGTGGTTAAGAGCTTGGCTGATATCCAAAAAGTTGGCAGTCCAAATCCATCAGCTGCTCCTTGGAAACCCTATGGGCAGTTCTACTCTGTCCCATAGGGTCACTATGAGTTGGAATCAACTGGACAGTAACAGCCTTGGATTTATTTGGCCCTTTACAAAAAAAAAAAAAAAAAAAAAAAACTTTGCTGATCCCTGCTTTATATTAAACTCCCCCTGTTTAAAGCACTGTGTGGATTTTGTCTTTTGATTGGATCAACACTGATGTATCCAAGTAGCATTTCTGTGCTATTTTTTCAACATGAGACTCTAAATGTGATTTTGAAATGTCTCTACTTGACTATTTATGCCTAATTAAAAATCTTGCATATTTTGCAAACTATAACTGCCCAGAAAGGATATGAACAGCTAGTAATTACTGAGCAGATGTTACCAGGTATAATCTCAAATGAAGGTGACTTAGTACTGTTTGATAGGCCTGCGGACTGAAAATTGCCACCAAAAACAAAACCTACTGCATTGAATCCATTCTGACTTTTAGTGACCCAGTAGGACAGAGTAAACTGCCTCCATAGGGTTTCCAAGGCTGTAAATCTTTACGGAAGCAGACTGTCACATCTTTCTCCCATGGAGCAGCTGGTGGGTTCAAACTCTTGACCTCTCAGTTAGCAGCCAAGTGCTTAACTACTGCACTACCAGGGCTCCTCAGAAATTGCCACATTGTGGTATACACACCAAGAAATCCAGAGAGAGAAATCTTAGGCATTATCTCGTCCATGTGCTATTAAGTAATTCCCTATGGGTTTTGTGAATGTCTGTCAAAAGCAAACATGTACTGGAGGGGAGAGAGATACCAAGCCCAGGTCTCTGGCATGAAATCTAGTAGAGCAGGAGCCATATTTTAATATTTTTTTTTAATAAATTGGAATGAAAAAATTTTTTTTTCTTTTGAAGAAAGAATTCTATAGTCAAAAGCCTCAAAACGTCTGACCTGAAAATTCTCATTTTAAAAAGGAAGAAGATGTTAATGATAGATGAGAGGTTGAAATTTATTCAAAATCACAAAATTAGTATGTGACAGAACCAGATCGAGGTACCAAATCTATACGGCATGGTCCTACTAGGCAGAAAATCCTACCAAATGTTTGTCTTTATAAAACCCTCCAGGGCCAAAGAGAAGCTAAGTGCCATGGCTTTAGAAAGACAGCACTGTAAAGGATACACTAGCCCGGAGGAAAAATAGTCATAAAAAAGGAATTCGCATCAGGCTTACCTGTTGTGACCTCCACAAGACTTACAGGTGGAATTCACCAGGTATTCCTTAGAAACCCTATGGGGCAATTCTATTTTGTCCTATAGGGTCCCTGTGAGTCAGGATTGACTGGACGGCAATGGCTTTCATATTTTTTTTTTTTTAATCAAAGGAAATATTTGATGTGGTAATGTAGGGGGCTTCTGAGCACTGATGTGTACCCTTCCACTCCTAATGGTGTTAAGGGTCGATGCTCGTGACTCTGGGGCCCACGAGTTGATGTTTGTCCTTCTTCGCACAGGCTGGCAGGATCGCCCAGCTTTGGGCACACCCAGCAAGAGCCAAAGGGCACGTTAAGGATCAAAGTTAGTCATTTGAATCAAAACATGGAAAATTTTGAAGTATATGATTTCTGGGAAAGATGGAAAATGAAGAGAAAGCAACTTAATCAGGACCCAAGCCGTTATTTCCAAAAAAATTTCAAATCAGAGCAATCTGTGATTTCAAATTTTGAAAGATATTCAGCAACATTACTTACAAGGTACACGCAAATTAAAATCACAATTATTTGGGTCTACAGAAGCTAAAAGTAAAGCAAGCCAATAAACCAAAACAAAGTTGTCAATTCCAAGTACTGGAAAAAACGTGGAGTAACGAGAGCTCTCACGCCTTGCTGTAACCTGGTGCAATCTCTTTGGAAAACCGTTAGGCAGGAAGTTTCAGCTAAAAGTAGGCTAGACCCATGACCCAGTAACTCTACTACTAGGTATGTATCCAAGAAAAATGACCACAAAAGTCTACCAAAAGACATGTAAAAGAAGGTTTAAGCAGCTTTGTTCATGATACCACAAAACAACAAAAATAAAAACACAACTAAATTCCCATCAATTCCCACCAAAAGGAGAATAATTAAATTGTGGTTTATCCATACACAATGGAATACTACAAATTAAAAAAAAAAAAAAAAGATTAAACTATTTATGCAGACAACAATTCTCAGACATCATGTTGAGCAGAAGAAGCCAGCCATGAATGAGAACGCATTGTATGATATCATTTATATGAAGGTCAAAAGCAGGCAAAATCAATTCATTGAGTATTAGAGATCAGACAAGTGGTTAATTCCACCAAAGTGGGAGGTTATTGACTAAGAAGAACCATGAGAGAAACTCTAGAGAGCTGGAAATGTGTATCTTGATCTATGTGGTGGTTGCTCAGGTATGTCAAAACCCCCGCTGCTGTCGAGTCGATTCTGGCTCATAGCGACCCTATACAACAGAGTAGAACTGCCCCATAGAGTTTCAAGGAGTGCCTGGTGAATTTGAACTGCTGACCTTTTGGTTAGCATCCACAGCACTTAACCACTATGCCACCAGGGTTTCCTCTCAGGTATGTATACATGTGCAAAAATTCATTAACGTGTGCACTTAAATAAATCTTATACACTTTACTGTATGTATGTTATTTCTCACTTAAAAATATATTTTTAAAAGGTCTCTATCATTTCATCTAGCAAAATTTTGAAGGGGATACTTTCTTAACCCAAATTCTTTTGGCTCTAGAAAATTCCTGGGTTTCTCTAGACACCGTAAATTGCTGTTCAGATATCCACATTAAAAACTTCTTACCCCTAAAATAAGACTTTGACCTCTATGAAGTTTTTAAAGGATATCAACTAGTTGTAGCTAGTAGTTTTTTTTTTTTTTCTTCCTCTTTTACTTCTAACTACCTGCCTGCATAGAAATTTAGCCTCCATCCCAGATGCGAAGTTCTTTCCCCATTTTATTGACTCCAGTCCTGCTACTCTAGGATCAAATGCCTCCTGTGTGTGGGTAGGGTCGGCCATCTGCCTGATTCTGAAAGACTGACTCCTTCGATTGCTCACAGTGTGACTGGCCTAACTGATGCGACTTTTGACTTGTGTATAAACGCCCAATCAACTGACCAGGTGCTATTAGTCAGCTCCTATATGGTTCTGGACCTTTCTTGTTTTTCCTTAACTTTTCTACTCAGTTCCTGATAGTTCCTACATTTTTGGTATCATATTTGTAAGGACAGTTGATACTCACGCCTAAATTAGCTAAAGCTCTAGCAGTCCTGTCATATAATACACATTTATGCAGCACCTAGTATGATTTAGGTCGAGAATAAAATAGGTTCTGGAATGATAATAATAAACTATTAAAAATAAATAAATAAAACATGGTCCTACCCTGGTCTTTTTGACAAAGGATAGATCAAATCACATTCCTCAGGGGGGAAAAAGTTTTTTTTTTTTTTTTTAAGATACAAAATAAAGAATAGAAGAAATATTTAGCCTGTAAGTAATATGTTAGTCATTCTCTGAAAAGGATATCATAAAAAAGCTTTTATACATAATTGTAATCTAAAAAACATACCATAAGATATTCAGGATGCTGAAATAATAGTTTATGCCAAGGCAATGCTCATCTTTAGACCGCACAAACATTTTAAAATCCGTTATTATTTACCTCGTCCATTTTTATGAGGTGTTCTAGCTAGCCAGATTAATGTTGATATTTGACCTTTGGAATTTAGCATATTTTTTTTTTATTCATAAATTTCATATGAATAAAACATGGTTTGTAACTACCCAGCTTTGAACTTAAGTGGGAAATAAAAAAATACACGAAATGACGTTCTATAAAGTTGTTGTTTGATCGAGTTCTCCTGATTTCTATGATACTTGGTTTTTCAGAATTTTGAAATATGTGTCAAGTCCTCTTCAGTAAGAGATCATAGCCTAACAGAGGAGATCTGCCATATGCTCCTAGAAAAGGTAATTAACAATGTCACACGTAACAAAACAAACAGCACAGATATTTAGGACTATGAGTTGATTTGCTGCATAAATAAGCATGGCTGGCCCTGACGGAAAAGGCTTTAAATAAATGGTGATCATGCCTACAGTGTTAAAAAAAGTGTTAGGTAGAGAGAAAAGAAAGGGAAACATTCCAGGTGTGGAGAGCATACATTTTCATGATCATAAGTGTTGCTACAGGAATAAATATTTATTTAGCAAACGAAGGACACAGTTTTGTTGGAGAAGAGAAAATCAGTCCTGATGGAGAAAAACCTGTTAAACCAGATGAAAACTAGATTACAGAAAGTGTTGCAAACCAGAGAATAAGTTTCTCATTTGGAAAATGGGAAGTCATAAAATTTATTTAATAACAGGTCAACATTATGAAAATATTATTGGTTTAGGGCAACCGTATTTCTAACTTTTTGGATAAATTTGTTATATATCCAAGAGTAATTAAAATGGGAAAGCAGTCTTCACATTATTTAGGGGCTTTTGAAATACTCTGCATGTGAAGTGACGATGGTCTGCACCAAGATGGTGACACTGGAATCAAAAGAAAGGTTGGATTCCAAAGACACTTTCAAAGGAAGTTCCATAGAATTTGATTACTCTTTGGATAAGGCATGGAGTGGAAGGAAGAATGAATATCTCAGCCAAAGACTAGAAGATACTAAGATAAAAACTCAAAAGAAAATGTGAACTTGGGAGAGATAAATAGCAGGTGTCCCTAAAAATTAATGGAGTTTTTAAAGGTGTTTCATATTTTAAGAATTTAGTACAAATATAATATATATTATATATAAAAATCTTGATGTTTATTACTGTACATTCTTCAAATGCATGATCTACCTTGCCCTATGCTCCAGTGAGTCTATATTTGTAAGCAGAGAAATTGCCTTCTTTTTCTCACATTGCTGTATACACTACATATAACCCAGCAAAACAGGAACAGTAATTCCTGTTATTTCCTGTAGGTATGGACATCTGTCATGTGAAATGGCCCCTGAACACTTTTTTAGCACCCTTCCTATGTTGGGGGAGTTTCCCACACTACACATCCCACCTCCCCAAATAAAATCACAAACCTGATGTAATCTTTCTCTAATGAACCAGAAGCATCTTCAATTCTAATTCAGAAGAGAGCAATATGAAGATGTATGTACCAAAGGGATTTTATTCTTCCCCAAGTGTGCTGATAGAGGCAGTTTATTTTCAGGGATACGATTTCCATCCTCCATGGTCAGCAAGAGTATTTGTCTTTTCTCAGAAGCATCCTCTGTAGGGAGCTTACAGTCCTGTGCTTTGAGCATTGTATGTCATTCATAGCCTCCAGAGCTTGAAAAATAGACTGGAGATTTCTGTGAGCTAATATACATTAGGAGCCCTGGTGGTGCAGTGGTTAAGAGCTAAGGCTGCTGGCCAAAAGGTCAGCAGTTTGACTCCAACACCCTCTTCTTAGGATCTCTATGGGGTAGTTCTACTCTGTCCTGTAGGGTCATTATGAGTTGGAGTTGACTCAACAGCATTGGGTTAATATACCTTAATAATTCTCTGTCCTCTTAAATTAGTGTCAGGATACCCATTGATACAAAAATTGGTACAAGTTGGGCAATAAATCCTTAAGGAAATATAAAAAATAAATAAAGTTTATTGAACCAAGTTGAATATGAATACACAGTGGAATCAACTGTTATTAGAAGATAATTTCAATGGGCTGCCAGAGTGGTAGGACAGTTGATCACATAATCAGCTATAATCATCTAGAACAAAAGGTTAATAGAAAATCTTAGAAGGTCCATGAAAGCCATCTTAGTATGATATAAAAGAAAAGACTGCAGGCTGGATGAGCTGTTTCTAAATGCTGTGAAAGCTGAAAGAGAAGGGCTCATTCAATATGCTGGAGTTTTCAACCCAAAATGAAGCCAAAAAGTCAGGGACCTTATATGACTATATTAAAATAGTTATGTCTTGTAGCCACAGAACTGAGGTAACTGAAAATCAAACTCAAAATTGGATCATAAACCTCTAATGAAATAATAGGGATGAATTATTTTTACCAGACACTCCTTGGCCTCTTGACTTAACCCCTGATTCCAGGCGTGGCTGCAGAGAACAAGACCATCCTGGCTTAAACTCACTTTGACTCAACAGCTACTCACATCCAGCATACTTCCTGCATCTTTCAATTTCTGCCTTCTATAGATTCCTGGATTGCATGACGTGTGACCTCCACACAGACAGACACACACACACACACACACGCACACATACATATACCCCGGTGGTTGGGGGGCATTAAATACCAAGGGCAACTCCACAGCTAATGTGGGTGAGAGCGAGTGGATAAAGGGAAATGTTGGGACGTTAAGGAGTTAGAAAGCCTAGGGAGATACAGATTTTATTTGAGACCGAAGAATCCATCATCTGACTATGTTCTGCAGAGAGGCCCAGAGGTTCTTCCTTTTGATAAGGCAATAAAGAATGCACTCCTGAGGATTCACTGGCCACCTTGGGAACCTCAGTGACAGAAGTCCTCTGCAAACCCGGGCTGGAAGTAGAAGATGCTGCTGAGGAAACAGACTCCTTAGCTTCCTTAGGGATGATGACATTCCGGACTAGCAGAGGCTGGCTGGCAGCACTTAACTGACAGAGGCAAAGTCGAAGTAAGTACTTTAACAGAAAGCAAGGTCAAAGCAGTAACAAGGGAGCTGTAGCTCCAGGGAACTTTTGGTAATGGCTGATGGCCCATAGGAAACCCTGGTAGTGTAATGGTTAAGAGCTATGGTTGCTAACCAAAAAGGCTGGCAGTTTGAATCCACAAGGTACGCCTTGGAAACTCTATGGGGCAGTTCTATTCTGTCCTATAGGGTCATTATGAGTCAGAATCAACTCAACACCAATTTTTTTTTTTTTAATGGGCCACAGGAGCTCTGGTGGCACAGTGGTTAAGGATTTGGCTGCTAACCAAAAGGCCGGCAGTTCGAATCCACCAGCTGCTCCTTGGAAACCTATGGGTGCAGTTCTACTCTGCCATATAGTGGCTTTGGTTTTGGTATGGGCCATATTCTCAAGGATGAAATAGATGGACAGCTGACTAGAGTGTTACTTTACTTATATAATCAGAAAACTGTAAGAGCTGGTGAGCATAAGGTTGATGCCAGTCTCTGAAATGAAAAATAGCAGACCTGTGTCCAATTTATGCCAGTTTAAAGACTCAGAATCCATTTATTGAAGGGCATACCATTGAAAAAAGACTTTGTAATACCACTGCAAGCCTATGTGATAAATGGTCTCCCAATTCTTCCTCCAACGGGATCTGTGGCCAGCGTATCAGAACGACTGGACGTTTACGACTTTTTAGAGGCTCTCAGATATAGATTCTGAGCTGACAGTGCTGTCAGGAGACTAGAGCAGTCACCATGGCTCCCCAGTTAGGGTGGAGGCTTATCAAAGCTAGGTGATAAGTACAGTTCTGGTCCAACTCCTTGAGCTAAGGGCTATTTCCCTGAGTTTTGGACATCTCATTGAAATGGACATACCAAACATCTGACAGAGCTTTCTGTTGGTTCTCTAATCATTTGCAGGAATTGCAGAGATTAGCACCTCTCTAAAAGACTTAAATGATGAGGTGGACTTCTCTAATCAATTCACTTTTTGGTCTCCATTGCTCTCCATTATAATACAGTTTGTCTTGATATTTAACAGAAAATAATGGTTGTACATGATACAAATTACATCATAGTGAGCAGGAATTATATTCCTGTTTAGACACATATTCCAGAGACAAAGACGAATTGTACAAATTCTAAGGGATGTCTCACACTAGTGAGGTTTTTAATAGTTCAATCATCTGGGTCATTCAACGAATAATTTCTTTTATAAGGATCAGCATGAAGCTGGTTCCTATGAGGCGGCAGTTAAAGATGTCCCAAATGTCCAACTTTTCCAAGCTCTTGTACCACTCCATCAACTCTAACATCAATTACTTCCTCTTCCTTCTGTATACTCCCTCCTATCTTTGGGTTCCCTAGTTTGCTGCAATGTCTCACAGAACACATGAGCCATAGAAAGGAAATGGCTCATGTGGTTGTGGAGGCTGGCAAGTCCCAAATTTGTGGGTCAGGCATTGACTTCTCCCTGGCCCTCATTCTCTGCCCAAAGACACTCAGGTTTCTCACTCTGTGGCCCAGGAAGCCCACTGCACTGTCTTCTGCAGGTCTCTGCTGCTAGCCTCTGCTGGAGGTCTCTCCTTCTTTGGTGGAGGTGTTCTGGAACTGGCTCCGTTAAGGCAAAACTGACCAATTGTCTTGGTGGGCCACAATTATCTTATTTTCACAGCCCTAGCCAATCACCCAGATGGGAGTCACAAGACCATGGCTAGAAAGACCACACATAAAAGTAATCACTCGGCAGGCATGCTGGGACATTTGTCTAAAATAAAGGGCAAAATTGTTGCATCTTGTTCCTCCATCTCCTATTTCAATCTATTTGGATTTTAGAGAAGGCCTACATCTCACATAAATTTTTACTCTGACTCATTTATCAGTTAATGGGGTAGGTTGACATCTTTGAATTGGACTCAGATCAAGAAAGGTTCTACTGCAGGTCCAGGTTCTGATACAAGTTGCCCTGATTGGGCCATATAACCCATCAGATCCAGTATTTATAGAGGTATCCATGGTGGTTAGGGTTGTGTAGTATCTCCAGAAAGCTCCTACAAAGAGGCACAGGATATACTCTTAGAGCTCTGGATCAAGGCCAGGCATTTTATGGCTATTCTCCCTTTGAAAAACATGTGATTGGACCAGAAAGAAAAGAAAGAGGGAACAGCAGACAGGGCTGAACTCTAGACAAAAACAATAGCACTAATGATTCTCAAAAATACCTTCTGAGTAAAGAAGCCAGATATAAAATATTACATATACTTTATTCCATTTAAATGAACTTCTAGTAAAGGAAAATTTAATTGATGGTCACTACATGGGTCTCTGGCGGTGCAGTGGCTAAACACTCAACCAGCCACTCTTCAGGAGAAAGATGTGACAGTCGGCTTCTGTAAGGATTTACAGCTGTGGAAATCCTATGGGGCAGTTCTGCTCTGTCTTATATGGTCACTATGAGTCAGAATGGACTGGACAGCAGTGGGTATTTTGTATACTGCTTGTGTGCAGGTCTGTGATTGCTTGGTGCTCAGGCTGGGAGGATGTTGACTACAAAGCAGGATGAGAAAACTGATCAGAATGTGGGACATCACATCTTGACTGTGTTGATGATTTTCGGGGTATATTCCTCTGTTTGGTTTTTATTATTATTATTATTCCTCTGTTGAAATGTATTGAACTGTATGAATTAGTGACAACTCACTTTTTTTGTGTAAGTTATATCTCAGGTAAGAGAGTCATAAGAAATATGCTCAAAGAGACAGAAATGCTATCAGACTTACAATTAATGAGGTGGGCAGAATTAAAAGAAATGAAGCTGAGATCAGGTAGGAAATTATAAGCACAGGTAAGGATTTTAGGTGTTATTTTTAGTATGATAACCAAACTCAGTGCTGTGGAGTAGGTTCTGATTCATAGCAATGCTACAGGACAGAGTAGAACTGCCCCATAGAGTTTCTAAAGAGTGACTGGTGGATTCACACTGCTGACCTTCTGGTCAGCAGCCAAACAAACCACCTGCGCCCCCAGGGCTCCAGGCTTACTACCATGCACACTGTGAGATGGAAGGGACTAGGAGAAGGACATCACAGGATTTACGCTTTCAGATGATCACCCATTAGATAAGTAATTTGGAAGGTGTTTTTAGAATGTGATGCACATGAACTTAAGGTAAGAATTCATGATACAATATTGATTGTTCAATTTAAGGCAACATTACAGAATAGACTTCTAATAGGTCAGCATAAAATATCTGAAAACCAAGAAAGAGTGAAAGATGAAGAGGAATAATGGATATGTGTGATGCAAGCTCATATACTATAATCCACAGAAAACAATCAAACCAAAACTTCACCAATGTCAACTGAAGCTGCATAGGAATAGCCTTAAGTCTCAGAGGAGAGATACAAGGCCAGCGCCTCATTATAACAAAAGAATTTGACTAACTGGTGAGCACTGAGCTATCAAATTTAGAGATTTAATTGATGTGACTTTGAATGATGATTCAACATTTCGTGTCTGATAACTGGAGCTTCCTTGCTTCTTAACAGGATAATCAGCTATATCTATATTTCTATATCATCTATTTACTTTCAAAGTCTGGTTGGTAGATCCAGTCAGTGTGCAGATAGATGCTTCCAGTTATAACTTTACTTGGGATAATGCTGAATATAACAGAACAAATGAGGAAGAAAATGTTGAATAAAATTAACGATATTTTTAATGATAAGAACTATTTGTGTTTGAAGAGCTACTTAATTTTTAAAGAAAATTATTTAAGATACAATAGTTTGGCTATAATAGTATTTTGTTTTCATTGAGACCTGGGATGAGAAATCGTTTTCTTCTCTTATGCCATCTAAGACTCTAAGTTTGCATTCCAACATGGTGGAGATATCTCTTCGAATGTTTATTGATCTCCGTCATTGATTGAGAAAGGATTGAGAGAAGGCAAAGACACACATGTCATGTTGATTTCAATGATCAGAATTCAGGAGGACCCATGTGGTAAAAAGAGGAAGTCTTAACCTGCATGTAACGACAAGAACATCGGAGGACTGTAAAACCCATTGAAATTTTATGTAAAAACACCGTAATATATGTTTATAATGTCAATTCATGTTCATCACTTATATGTTTACATGCTTTTCTGAGAGAAGGATCCAGAACTGTGATCAGATTTTTTATGTGACCCATGATCCCTGAACGTGTAAGGATCAATATCCTAAAGTGCGTAATGGCCTTTGCCATTCGGGAACTGAATTAACCTAGTTCTTGTAGCTGTTGTTAGGTACTGTTAAGTCAATTTTTTGACTCATAGCAACCGCATGTGACAGAGCAGAACTGCCTCGTAGGGTTTTCTAGGCTGTAATCTTTATGGGAGCAGATTGCCAGAAGTTTCTCCCACCGAGCAGCCAGGTGAGTTGGAACTACAACCTTTCACTTAGCATCTGCATGCTTAACCCTTATACCACCAGGACTTCTGAACCTAGTTCTTTACACCAGAATACTCAGACATTTTACTGAAGACTCTGTGGAGCAGAGTCTTGCTAAGTTTTAATCAAACCCACATTTCTTCTTCCTCCTGGGAACAAAATGAATTGTATTGCTTCCTCCTGTCACATAAACACACCTGCTGGTAGCTGCTGTCAGGTCAACCCCCACCCCCCGACTCCTGGTGACCTCATGCACAATGGGATCAAGTCACTGTGATCCCTAGAGTTTTCATTGGCTGGCTTTGAGGGGGAGTAGATGGCCAAGCCTTTTTTCCTAGCCCATCTTAGTCTGGAGATCCTGCTGAAATCTGCTCAGCATCACAAGCCTCCAACTGATGGATGGTGGTGGTCCTTGAGGTGCACTGGGCAGAAATCGAACCCAGGTCTCTGTCATAGAAGGCAAGAATTCTATCAAGGAACCACCAGGCCGGGGGAACTAAATATACCAAACCAAACTAAATCGGTCCCCCTCAAGGGGATTCCAGCTCATAGCAGCCCTACAGGCCAGAGTAGAACTGTCCCCTAGGGTTTATAACTTACATATAGGTGTGGGTAATGGAATGTAAAGAGCCCTGGTGGCACAGTAGTTAAAGTGCCCTGTTGCTAACCGAAAAGTTGGTGGTTCGAACCCACCAGCTGCTCTGTGGGAGAGAGATGTGGCAGTCTGCTTCCGTAAAGATACCAGCCTTGGAAACTGTATGGGGTGGTTCTTCCTTGTCCTATAGGGTCTGTATGAGTCAGAACCCACTTGATGGCACACAACAACAACAATAATAACAGAATGTAGTGGAAGACACGTGAACCAGTTCAATCTCGTTTGTTGAAAACAACAGAACCACAAATTTAAGCAGCCAGACCCTGAATCACTACTGAGGGCGGCCTCTATTGATCAGGAGCCCCGTTTTGTATCTCACATGACTAACCCGAACCTGTCGCCGTGGAGTCGATTCCGACACACAGCGAGCCTAGATTTTGGGTTTTGTCTGAACAACGGTTAGCTTTGCTGTCACTAATAAAATCTGGGAAGCCTGCCCTCCAGTTGGCTGCAGCTTCACAAAGCGGTGAAGAAGTTCTGGGCACACATGTGATCCACTAAACCAGCTAACTAAAAATGAAGTCATTGCCTGACTGAGGCCTCCCCAGTGTGGTCTTAAAGCTCCCACATAAATATTGAAAGAACCTAAAATAAACCTTTAGATATAGAATGCTAAATGACCCAGGAAATGTTTTAGGTAAACAGGGGTAATTTTCTTGCTGAAAACCTTGCATAAGGAGCAGACACAATTGAGATTAATAGGTAGAATTTGGAATTCCATCATATAATTCTAGTAATATCATTGTACTTTGTATTGTGACAGTGTGGTCCACAATCACTACGTCTGATGGACAGAAAGCTTTGGCTCAATTTATTTAAAAAAATGTTTCATGTCATTTTATATATGCTATACACGGTTGCTATGAGTCAGAATCAAGTCAACGGCAACAGGTTTGTTGTTTTTTTTTTTTTTTTTTACCAAATGATTATTTTGAATGTTGTGATTTCATTCAACAGAAATTTGCTACTTTACTCTTTTTTGTACTAAAAAGATACAATGGAAAAAGTCTTGTATATTTGGTAAAACAGATTTGTATTCTAGAAAATCGATTTCAATATCACTAATAGTAATGCTGTATTAAGATGTAAAGAACATTCGTATGAATATTGTCTGAATAATAACGAGTGGATGATAGAAGAGGAAACAAAAATTGTAGGAACATGAAACATCTCTTTCTAAAGTTTACAAAAAATTTTCTTGAAAAAAATGAACTAAAAAATTCACAATCTGTAGCGCATTAAATGAAGAATAAGATGGAGAACGAAAAAAAGGTAATATTTATTCTCACAAACATATTCTTCATACTCATATTTCTTTTTGTTGTCTATTCAATATTAGTTACTGTTCACCTTTAACCATATTAAAACTATAGTAAGACTCAATTTCACCCTTTTCTGTTGATGCTATAGGACATCATTTTCTCTTTGCATATACTTACATAAATGTATTTTATTTTAAGCTAGATGAGACATATTTCTAGAATTTTTTGGTATATATCAACAGAGCAGCTTGAATTGAAAAGTTGTATGGTTTTATACACCAATATTAAAAGTTTTACAGACCTAATAATGCCTGTATTTCATAAATCACATAGACACAATTTCCTGTTTGAAATTTAGAATAAATCTAAAAGATAATTTTTCTTGTAATATTTATTATTTGTCAAACATCAATATCAGGGAGATGTTTTATACAAATATTTACAATATGTTTTGCAAAAAGAAAAATCTATCAGAGTTTGGAACCAAGGTAAATAAGAAATTAGAGGCAAATACTGTAGGCTACTAACCTTAGTTTGTCATGGATGTTGTCGTAGACTGAGACTATTCCATTTCCTCACAGAAGCGAGCACACCATAGTTAAGCTTGAGGAAATCTGCCACTGGAATTCCTGTTACTGTCTATGTGCATTTTGCATACAAATTCATAACAGGTGGGTGGGGGAAGGCCAGTCTTCAGCACTAACTATTAATTTAGAGAAATGCTGGCTGATGGACACCTTTTATTTTTGGTTAATACATTCACTAAATTTTTTTTGATGCTAAAATATACAAACAGCCACCCTGAATGAAAGAAGCTGGAGCCATAAAACATTAACTTGATCCTATATTACCAATTATGGGTGGTGAACAATGTATTTTTTCCAATTAATTGAGGTAAATTGCTTACTTGTTCTTTTCCTCCGTAATGGACATTACTTGTCCAAGACAACCTTCCAAAATGACCGTAGGAGAGAGAAGACACCATCTCATGTTCATATAAGCATTATATTGTTTTACACTTTTTTGTGAATTTGCTATTTACAACTCCAGATTTACTAAAATATATTCTAGGTAAGTCTGTTGTTGATTTGTTATTAAGCCTTCACATGGAACAGCTCTGAGGACTCATTTTAAAGTAAATTAATACCCACTCATGTACTCATTTTGGTACATAGCAAACTTTTTCTGGAAATAATGAGCATTATGATTGCTCCCCTGAGCTGTTACCGCTAGATAGTATGAGGTTGTATTTACGGTGTCTCTTGCCTCCAGCACACTTTTCACCCAAAACTAAAGGCACTCAGAAACAAAGATTCTGAACAGCCAATGTTACTTTGTTTTAGGGGGGTAGACCCTTTAAAATATGTCAGGGAGACTAGTGTATCAGATTTTTTTTTCTTTTTTAGCTACACAGTTAATACACGAATACATTCTCATTATTAAAATTCATACAGTAAAGAAGTATGTTGAAGGGAAGCCGAAGTTCCCTTCACAACCTGAGATTCTTTTTTAGTCGTGGTTACAATTCCTTCCCTAGGAAAATCACAGTTGTCCTCCATTTAAGTTCTACCTAAACTATAAGGATATATGAGCTTTGACGTGATACTATTGTATTAATTTGATTTTATATAAACTATGACTTTGCAAATGCTAATTCTTACTTCTTCCCCCCAAATTGTAATATTTTGAATGATTGGAACTTGAGTAAGGGGCTGTGAGAAATTTGCAAAAGTTGTTGGCAAGTTCCTTAAGTTTTTTTTAGCCTCCGCTTTTCAGTCTCTAAAATGGAAATAATAATTCTGTATCCTCATAAGATTGCTGGAAAGTAAAAATGAAAAAAATAGATTTTAAAAGTTTAGCCATAAATATCCATTGAAATTATTATTTATAATTTTTATAGGTTACCTGAAAACATTTCACTTTCAGGAGTAAATTGAGTAGTATTAACAAACCTACCTGGCTGAATTATCTAGTGTTTATATAAAATAGTCTAATGCATGACAAAGTTTTTCAAAAAACTAAACTGTGATACAGGGTCCTCACAGAGACCTAATCTATGCCAAAGTCAGAAAGAGGCTATTTTTGATTCCAAACAAAAATGAGCTGGAATGCATAGGGAAATAACTCTTACTAATTTCAAAAGGAAAAGGTCATCTTCTGAGTCACGTAATTGCAATGATTATCTCAAGCAGAAAAAAAAAAAAGAAAGTTATAATATGTGGCTAATCTCTGAACATTTTGAATAAGTGCTTAAAAACTCTGATTAATGTTTATTCATTAATTTTTTCCGCTGAGGATTGGTTTGCTTTCTTACCCATCCCACGGATTTGTATTTTTCTCCTGTCCTCCAATGCCCCAGATCGCATAAAACAAAAGGTTATTCATTCTCAACTGCCTTGTTTCCTAAATTAACTTGTTCCTATAGATTTCTGAAATTACGCTCCTTTACATCCCTTTCAGATCTGTGACCATATAACCCAGGGCTTGGAAATGGTTTTATGTCCTGGATCCATTCACATGTCCGTTCCAACCAACCCAATTCAATAAACTGGAATTCTAAAATTCTGTCTGAGAATGTTTTATTGAAATGTGAAAATATCCAATTTTCAGAACACACACTGCATACTCTAGATTAATCCTGTGCTTGTCAGTTTTTTTTTTTTTTTTTTGTCAGTAGTGGGTAAGCCCTTTAACTATGTAGTTTGACTTGGGACTCAGAATATATGACATTTTCAATCAAAAGTCATTAAATTTTTTTTCTTGCAGAAATAAAATATTTGCTTTGTGGAATGCACCTAACCCATCTGTTGGGTAATTAAAAACAAAAACAGCAAAAAACACCATTTAACCCCAGTTTTCTAATCAAATGTAAAAAAAAAAAAATACAAATGATAAGAAACAAAGTATATTTGTTCAGACACAACAACCATCAGCAATCAAGGACACTTAAAACTTTTAAAATTTCATATTTGAATTGAAATTAAATCCAGCTGCTTTGCCATGTAATCCCCATGTCTCTCTCCTTACCTTCCATCGATTTTACAAGAGTTTGATGTGAATACTGGTATTGGGTCTGGCCAGCTCCAAAGCAGAAATGCTCATTTTCCTCTTTTCTCTAAATCATTTCTCTACCCGAGATCGAAAAATGTTTTGCCATAAAGTTAGTCACACTTTGGAGGAGGTGTGACTCTACACATCCCAGAAATATTAGCCCAGGGAGTAACACATAGTAATCACTTGTGTTAACAGTTACGATTATCATGGATTTCATTTAGAATATTTTAGCCTGCCTCCAATAAAGGCTCTTTCACTTCTCAATGTTATTCTTTGAGACCCAGGCGATTCTCCTCCAGCTAAATACATTCTAGCAGGGCAAAACATTTCCACATTCTGGGCTGAGTTAAGGAGCCCTGGTGGCGCAGTGGTTAAGAACTTGGCTGCTAACCAAAAGGTTAGCAGTTCAAATCCATTAGCTGCTCCTTGGAAACCCTGTGGGGTAACTCTCCTCTGTCCTACAGTGTCGCTATTAGTCTGAATCAACTCCACAGCAGTGAGTGGGGCTGAGTTGAGAGAGTTATGTTTTCTTTCTGCTTCGCTTCATGCAGTTAATTGAAATGTGTAGTTTCCATGAAGAGATATGGTGCAAATCCTTGGCAACTAAAAGTTAAAAAAAAGAAATGAAAAACCTGTCCAACTGTTAATAAATGCCATTATTCTTTCTGCCTTTTCAGTTAGACTTATGCCCTGGGGCATTACTTGAAAAGTGGGTAATTACCTAACCTAGAACTTTGTTTAATCATCCAACCTACCCAGAATAAAAGCCTCTTTTTCTTGGAATAATAACATAATTTGGAGTGATACGGAAAATGCTTTTTAAGGCTTTTTTTTTTTTTTTTTATGAATCCTATTATGTGTGTTTCTTGACGATTTTTGTATGTAAGTACTTAGAGTACATTTTAGTAAACACTCTCAGTTGTTGGAGTCAAAATAGTGTAATTTCCCATCTAGTCGTTGTCCACATAACCTTTGCTGGGAATTGAAATATACATAAGCAACTACCATGTTTGCGTAGTTTGTGGTTCAGCAGAATTTAAAAAAGTGAGTAGGTACTGATTCACAGGTGCCAAGCTCTTATTCTATTAAAAACGCATGCATTTTTGTTGCATAATCAAATAATCTATTCATTCATTTAACAAATATTTATTGAACACCTCCTCTTTTCTATGTGCTGAGAATATAGCTATGGACAGAAAAGCAAAGTCCCTGTCAGCATGGATCCAATACTCCCTGAAATATTGTGACACGTCCAGAGAAGGGAGGGTGAACAGAGTAAAACAATGCCTTTAATTGAACACATTTTGTTTTATATAAGAAAAATCCTACAACATCCTGATTTTTGTCTTTTATTTTGGACTTCGGACTAAAGAATTGGCTATAGTCCACGAACTGATGTTAGTTAAAGTAGCTCGTACATTAACTGCAATATTTTCAAAGTGAAAAAACACATCTAGCAATATACAACATTATGTACTTCCGAGGAGAAAAAGCTTGTAGGTTATCACTATTAGTCTGTTTTACAGTTTATGTATGTATTTTATGTTTATTTTTACTCTTTTATCTTATATCTTTCACATCTTTACAATGTTCACTGTTGTGGTGGTGTCTTCCTGTTTTCATTTATTTGTTTTTTCTCCGTAATTTGATAGGTAGTTTTCAATGCAGGTTGTCCGGATTTATGCTTCACAGATTTGCAGCGTTAGACTAGGGACTAAAGACGTTGAGTGTGCGGCCAGAACTCTTGAGCCTGGTTACTGGGTGGAAAACAACACACTGTCTATCAAATGCATCAGATGTTTCCAGAATTGTACTGAAACCTTTCCTTAGTGATATTTTTTCAATACTTGGGCTTTTTAAATAAAATGAAATTCCTTGAGGTAAATGAAATTTGATCTACATTAGTTTTAGCCTGTAAATTTGCATTCATCCATGTAAACAGGTAACTAAAAATTATGTCTTCTCTCCAGTTTTATTTACTTCTAGTTCACCTTGTCATTCCCCAAAGGCCAAATATCACATAGAATCTTAAACATTGGAAATGTGTAAACCATGCCCGGGCACCACACACTGGCTACGCTGTGGGAAAGAGCCACACGTTGAGTTGCTGAACCTCATCCGTCCCTGGACCTTCTAGTGCTCTGCCCAAGAAATTCAGAGGAAAAATGACAACCTCCAAGTTTCTATCCTTGTTATTACTAGTCTTCATCTTCTTAACTTAGGTCTATTTCTATGTTTGTGGCTAGTTCCAGCACTTACCTGAGTCACAGCTATTTTGTCTCCCCCCTTCCCCCTCCAACAGATTCTACAAGCATAAAAAGTCTGCAAATTATTTATATAAACATTGGCTGCATTGTATTATTCTGCCAGCTCTGTAAGTTCTTCAGCTTTGAAACTGTTTCAAAGTTGAATCAGCAACTATGACTAGATTAGATACAAGAATGAAAAGATACAAGAATGAGACTAGATGACTAGATACAAGAATGAAAAGATATGTATATATACATGTGCACGTATTATATATGCTTTCTATAGATATCTGTATTTTTCTTATCTTTTTTCATATATATTTGTATATACACACAAATATCTTTTCATATACTATATGTATATACCAATATCTTTTTCTTGCCTTTTTTCTTATATATATATATACACAGAAAGAGAAAAATCAGCCTTCTAGTCCTTCAGTTTCCTCATATAGCTATTGTTATGCACTGAATTGTGTCCCCAGAAGATACGTGTTGTAAATCCTAACCCCTATACCTGTGGCTAAGGAGCCCTGGTGGCACAGTGGTTAAAGCACTTAGCTGCTACCAAAAGTTTGGTGGTTTGAATCCAGCAGCCATCCTGTGGGAGAAAGATGTGGCAGCCTGCTTCCATAAAGATTTACAGACTTGGAAGCCATATAGGGCAGTTCTACTCTGTCCAGTGGGACCACTGTTAGTCAAAACTGATTTTATGACAATGGGTTGGTATTTTTCCTTTAATACCTGTGGTTATAATCTCACTTGGAATGGGTTTTTCTTTGTTATGTTAATGAGACAGTATTAGCATAGGGCATGCCTTAAATTAATCTCTTTTGAGTTAAAAGAGATTAAACAAGTAAGAAGCAACCCTCATGGTGCAGTGGTTAAGTGCTTGGCTGCTAACGGAAAGGTTGGCAGTTAGAAGCCACTAGCCACTCCGTAGGAGAAAAATGTGGCAGTCTGCTTCCGTAAGGATTTACAACCTTGGAAACCCTATGGAGCAGTTCTACTATGTCCTATAGTGTCACTACGAGTCAAATTCGACTCAGCAGCAATGAATTTGTTTTGGTATACAAGCAAGCAAGAGAGGAGAGATGGGAGAACAGAGATGCCAAGACACATGATGATTACCCAGGAACAGAAGCTCGAAATAGACAACAGAGGGAGTGAGCCTTCCCCTAGAGCTGACACCCCGAATTTGGACTTGTAACCTCCTAAGCTGTGGGGAAATACATTTCAGGTGGTTAAAGCCACCCACTTACGGTACTTCTGTTACAGCAGCGCTAGGTGACTGAGGCAGCTATCAAGTGTGATTGACGTTATCACTCACGTTCTGAGGGCTAAGGATTACAGTTAATATTTTGCTTACAAACATCACCATCAGGATCAGCAATGTACTTGCATGATTTTCTCTTTATCTCCTTTTTGATTCATTATTTCCCGTTTCTGATATAACTCTGATACCAAAGGTCGGTCTTTTGTGTCCCTTTGGACATGATGTACTTCTATACTCACTCATATTTACAGGAGTACTTTTGAACCCATTTTAGGGTAATTATTTCACAAACCAAATAAAATTCTACCAACTTTGTTTCTTGTCAAAGTGGAAGTGTATTCATGAAAGAACGTTTATTATATTTTTTAAATCTCAAGAATCCTTTCAACGTCTTGTTGTTTTGTTATTTTTTAAGTGCTATAGGCACTCAATACGGGGCCAAGAACTCAATACGGGGCCAAGGACTCATTAGGCATCAATATAGGGAATATAAAAAGGAAGGTACATGACGTGCTGAAAATTGTTCTACATTTAAAAGGCAGGGGCATTAAAATCTTGATTCTTCCACAAAATACCTATGTGACTTTAAGCATTTCATTTCACCCCACTGGGCCTCAGATACCACATGTATTAATTTTGTGTGTGTGGACGATAAGATCTCTAAGCTCTCAAAACTTGTGGTTCTGTGATAGCAGTTATGAAAAACAGTGTCCTACTGAAAGTAATTTTATCTGAAATACCAGCATCAGTATAGAACATGAAAGCTGGCCTTCTAGTCCTTCAATTTCCTCAAATAGCTATCTGTGTTCTACTCTGTCCTATAGGGTCGCTACGAGTCGGAATCGGCACTGGGTTTTCTGGGTGTTTATTACTAGTGGTCTGAGTGCTAAGGCTTATAGTCTATTGGTGACTGTGAAATACTTTTTAAATCACATTCTAATAGTATATATGTAAATGTGTAATCTAAACTTTTTCTTTTCCTTGGTTTCCAAATATTTGACTTAGATGCAAAAGTAAATGAATGTGTGTATCATCACCATCCATGCACACAGGAATTTTTAATCCCAATTTACTACACACTAAATGCTAGCTATCATTTTTGTTATTAACATTTATTACTACTATTAATTTTTATCTAAAAGGTTGAGTCTGGTCTTGGCTATCTTTTCTTTCACCAGCATTATTATTCATCTTCACCATCTTGGTTGTTCTTTCTTCAAACAGTCCCAAAGGCTACTAGAATTCCTGTTCTAGTCTTTTTAATCATTTTGACTTCCTTGCACTCGACCATTTTAAAATTACTGTTTTATGAAACATAAAAAGTCATTTTAAGTTTTCATCTCAATATTCTTTCAGTAGTTTTGTTACATTTGTTTTTGATTTACTTAAATCAGAATCCTATCATTCTACTAGTTTTTTGACATTAAGCAAGACACTTGCTACTTTAAATATCAGTTTTCTTATTTTAATGGGGAAAATATAATCACAAGGTTTTCATAAAAAATAAATGACCTAATGCATGTGCTTAGTACCATGCATGGCATATAGAAAGTGTTGAAGAAATACTCTTTCCCCAGAGGTATAATACATGGCCACATCCTAGAATGATTTCAGAGTTTTAATAACTTTCCTGGAAATAAAAATTGTACCATTCTTCTGCTTAGAGATGCTGGAAATTAATCTAGCAGAACATCAAGCTCCTATGCTCAATGAATTATAATATTAAAATTGGAAGGGATCTTAGAGATCTTCTAACATGAATTCTGCTGATGTATGAGGAAAATGAAGTTTGTCATTTCATAATAAGATATAAAATAGATGGCACTAGAATAAGTGTGCTGTTATTCATATCACAATGTAGAAAACAAAATCTATTTTCTGAAAAAGGAAAAAAAAAGGAACTTGCACCTATTACACACTGACCTTTGCCCAGCACTAGCTCTTGAGCCATGCCGGCTTGTTTTATCCTCGTAGACTGTCACCAGTCATCTTGCACGTATTAGAAAGGAAGGCAAACATACTGGTTTTATATCACAGCTATAAAAGCAGAATTAGACAACTATATGGAATGAGTGAAATCAAACTTAGATATCTCTACACATACTCTAAAATGGTTAAAATTTGGAAAACAAAACAAAACCTGTGACAAGTGTTCACAAAAAGTGGGAGCAGCTGATACACTTATACACGGTTCATTGGAATAAAAATGATACAGCTACTATGGAAAATATTTTACCAGTTTCTTTTAAAATAAACATCATTTACTATGTTTCCAGCACCACAGCATCACTCTCCTAGATATTAAATCAAGATAAATGAAAACATATTGCTATAAAAAAAAACCTTTACCTGAATGTTAAGTGCATCTTTACCCCAGTGACTGAAATATTTGAAACAATCTAAACGTACATAAATCTGTGAATGTAAAAGCAGGTTAGAGTTTTATTTTATAGAAAAATCAGCAGCCAGAGTAATATAATATTTTAGCATAGATACCCCCATACCTAGTTCCCCACAGATAACACAACAAGAGTCAGATAAATGAAATCCTACACAAATGGCAGAAGAGTTCTCTAGAGGAGGGACCCAGGAATGTGAAATTTCTCTGCTGGTGAAGGGGAAAAGAGGGGACTGTCTCAGTAAGCATCTGAGAATGTCATTGGAGAGGCTATAAGAAATACCTTGAGTTCTCAATCTTCATACTCTTTCATATGTAAAAAAATCTCTCTGGGAAATGATAAACTGAGGGTCTTCAAGTTTACAATCCAAATTTGCAATGCTTTTGAAATATAAACCCCGAAGAATATAAGCTCAAAATCCATCTGGAGGCCTCTGGGTTACTTAGTCACTCTTTGAGATAAATGAGAGTACATTCCAGGTTGAACCTGGAATGTAACCTTTAAGACCTTTTGGAGAAAAGAGGCTTATTATCCTTTTGGATAGAAGAAAATAGCTCCACCATTAGGGAAACAAATGGCTATAGATCTGGCCCTCATGCTATGTGAAAAGTAAAATAATTATGGGGGGGCGGGGCCAAGATGGCGGACTAGGCAGACGCTACCTCGGATCCCTCTTACAACAAAGACACGGAAAAACAAGTGAATCGCTCACATACATAACAATCTACGAACCCTGAACAACAAACACAGATTTAGAGACGGAGAACGAACTAATATGGGGAAGCAGCGATTGTTTCCAGAGCCTGGAGCCAGCGTACCAGTCAGGTACGGCACAAGCACAGAGACCTGCTCCACCCTCCTGAACTAACCCCGGGAGGGGGACCAGCCGGTTCCACGGGCGGCGTGGGACGCAGCCAGTAGGAGAAGTTCCCGGGAGGCAGTGACTGGTCTTGGAGCAGAAAGAGGAGCATCCGAGCCAGGGAACCGTCCCGCAGGGATTTGGACTGGACGCAGGTATGCCATAAACACGGAGAGTTGCTCCACCCCCCTGAACTAACCCCGGGAAGGGGACCAGCCGGGTCACGCGGGCGGCGTGGGACGCAGCCGGTAGGAGAAGTCCCCGGGAGGCAGCGACTGCTATTGGAGCGGGGAGAACAGCATCCCAGCCGGGACACTCGGTCACGGCACAAGCACGGGGACCTGCTCCACCCATCTGAACTAACCCCGGGAGGAGGCTCAACTGGTTCTCGGGGCAGCACGACCACGCGGCTGGAGGGACGAGAAGTCCCCGGGAGGCAGCGACTGATTTTGGAGTCGATAGTGCACCGTCCCAGTAGGGGACCCTTGACGCTGGGCGTGGGGCTGGAAGCGGAGGATCTGACCGTGACTCCAGTGGGCCAGACCCCCCGGGGGCAATCTCCACACAGCCAGCACACATAGGCGACGCGCCCACAGGAATCTCAGATATAATAGTCATTCCAAGCAAGACAAGCAACTCTGGCTATATTCTGAGGTGCTACTCTCCTATCTCTCTGTTCCCTCCCCCACCCTCCCCAGGTGGCTTCATTAACATCTGAATAGCCTGAGCCAGAGGGAGAACTCTGATAGGGATCTGACTGCATTTTTTTTTAGCGGATTTTCTGGAAAAACTAGTTTCCCAGTGATGGCTCGGAGACAACAATCCATATCAAACCACTTAAAGAAGCAGACCGTGACAGCTTCTCCAACCCCCCAAACAAAAGAATCAAAACCTTTCGCAAATGAAGATACAATCTTGGAATTATCAGATACAGAATATAAAAAACTAATTTACAGAGTGCTTAATGATATCACAAATGAAATTAGGATAACTGCAGAAAAAGCCAAGGAACACACTGATAAAACTGTTGAAGAACTCAAAAAGATTATTCAAGAACATAGTGGAAAAATTAATAAGTTGCAAGAATCCATAGACAGACAACATGTAGAAATCCAAAAGATTAACAATAAAATAACAGAATTAGACAACGCACTAGGAAGTCAGAGGAGCAGACTCGAGCAATTAGAATGCAGACTGGGACATCTGGAGGACCAGGGAATCAACACAAACATAGCTAAAAAAAATCGGATAAAAGAATTAAAAAAAATGAAGAAACCCTAAGAATCATGTGGGACTCTATCAAGAAGGATAACCTGCGGGTGATTGGAGTCCCAGAACAGGGAGGGGGGACAGAAAACACAGAGAAAATAGTTGAAGAACTCCTGACAGAAAACTTCCCTGACATCATGAAAGACGAAAGGATAGCTATCCAACATGCTCATCGAACCCCATTTAAGATTGATCCAAAAAGAAAAACACCAAGACATATTATCATCAAACTCACCAAAACCAAAGATAAACAGAACATTTTAAAAGCAGCCAGGGAGAAAAGAAAGGTTTCCTTCAAGGGAGAATCAATAAGAATATGTTATGACTACTCAGCAGAAACCATGCAGGCAAGAAGGGAATGGGACGACATATACAGAACACTGAAGGAGAAAAACTGCCAGCCAAGGATCATATATCCAGCAAAACTCTCTCTGAAATATGAAGACGAAATTAAGATATTTACAGACAAACACAAGTTTAGAGAATTTGCAAAAACCAAACCAAAGCTACAAGAAATACTAAAGGATATTGTTTGGTCAGAGAACCAATAATATCAGATACCAGCACAACACAAGGTCACAAAACAGAACGTCCTGATATCAACTCAAATAGGGAAATCACAAAAACAAACAAATTAAGATTAATTAAAAAAAATAAATAAAAATACACATAACAGGGAATCATGGAAGTCAATAGGTAAAAGATCACAATAATCAAAAAGAGGGACTAAATACAGGAGACATTGAACTGCCATATGGAGAGTGATACAAGGCGATATAGAACAATACAAGTTAGGTTTTTACTTAGAAAAATAGGGGTAAATAATAAGGTAACCACAAAAAGGTATAACAACTCTATAACTCAAGATAAAAACCAAGAAAAACGTAACGACTCAACTAACATAAAGTCAAACACTATGAAAATGAGGATCTCACAATTTACTAAGAAAAACGCCTCAGCACAAAAAAGTATGTGGAAAAATGAAATGGCCAACAACACACATAAAAAGGCATCAAAATGATAGCACTAAAAACTTATTTATCTATAATTACGCTGAATGTAAATGGACTAAATGCACCAATAAAGAGACAGAGAGTCACAGACTGGATAAAGAAACACGATCCATCTATATGCTGCCTACAAGAGACACACCTTAGACTTAGAGACACAAACAAACTAAAACTCAAAGGATGGAAAAAAGTATATCAAGCAAACAATAAGCAAAAAAGAAGAGGAGTAGCAATATGAATTTCTGACAAAATAGACTTTAGACTTAAATCCACCACAAAGGATAAAGAAGGACACTATATAATGATAAAAGGGACAATTGATCAGGAAGACATAACCATATTAAATATTTACGCACCCAATGACAGGGCTGCAAGATACATAAATCAAATTTTAACAGAATTGAAAAGCGAGATAGATACCTCCACATTTATAGTAGGAGACTTCAACACACCACTTTCGGAGAAGGACAGGACATCCAGTAAGAAGCTCAACAGAGACACGGAAGATCTAATTACAACAATCAACCAACTTGACCTCATTGACTTATACAGAACTCTCCACCCAACTGCCGCAAAATATACTTTTTTTTCTAGCGCACATGGAACATTCTCTAGAATAGACCACATATTAGGTCATAAAACAAACCTTAGCAGAGTCCAAAACATCGAAATATTACAAAGCATCTTCTCAGACCACAAGGCAATAAAACTAGAGATCAATAACAGAAAAACTAGGGAAAAGAAATCAAATACTTGGAAAATGAACAATACCCTCCTGAAAAAAGACTGGGTTATAGAAGACATCAAGGAGGGAATAAGGAAATTCATAGAAAGCAATGAGAATGAAAATACTTCCTATCAAAACCTCTGGGACACAGCAAAAGCAGTGCTCAGAGGCCAATTTATATCGATAAATGCACACATACAAAAAGAAGAAAGAGCCAAAATCAGAGAACTGTCCCTACAACTTGAACAAATAGAAAGTGAGCAACAAAAGAATCCATCAGGCACCAGAAGAAAACAAATAATAAAAATTAGAGCTGAACTAAATGAATTAGAGAACAGAAAAACAATTGAAAGAATTAACAAAGCCAAAAGCTGGTTCTTTGAAAAAATTAACAAAATTGATAAACCATTGGCTAGACTGACTAAAGAAATACAGGAAAGGAAACAAATAACCCAAATAAGAAATGAGAAGGACCACATCACAACAGAACCAAATGAAATTAAAAGAATCATTTCAGATTATTATGAAAAATTGTACTCTAACAAATTTGAAAACCTAGAAGAAATGGATGAATTCCTGGAAAAACACTACCTACCTAAACTAACACATTCAGAAGTAGAACAACTAAATAGACCCATAACAAAAAAAGAGATTGAAACGGTAATCAAAAAACTCCCAACAAAAAAAAGCCCTGGCCCGGACGGCTTCACTGCAGAGTTCTACCAAACTTTCAGAGAAGAGTTAACACCACTACTACTAAAGGTATTCCAAAGCATAGAAAATGACGGAATACTACCCAACTCATTCTATGAAGCCACCATCTCCCTGATACCAAAACCAGGTAAAGACATTACAAAAAAAGAAAATTATAGACCTATATCCCTCATGAACATTGATGCAAAAATCCTGAACAAAATTCTAGCCAATAGAATCCAACAACAAATCAAAAAAATAATTCACCCTGATCAAGTGGGATTTATACCAGGTATGCAAGGCTGGTTTAATATCAGAAAAACCATTAATGTAATCCATCACATAAATAAAACAAATGACGAAAACCACATGATCTTATCAATTGATGCAGAAAAGGCATTTGACAAAGTCCAACACCCATTTATGATAAAAACTCTTACCAAAATAGGAATTGAAGGAAAATTCCTCAACATAATAAAGGGCATCTAAAGCCAACAGCCAATATCGCTCTAAATGGAGAGAACCTGAAAGCATTTCCCTTGAGAGCGGGAACCAGACAAGGATGCCCTTTATCACCGCTCTTATTCAACATCGTGCTGGAAGTCCTAGCCAGGGCAATTAGGCTAGACAAAGAAATAAAAGGTATCCGGATTGGCAAGGAAGAAGTAAAGTTATCACTATTTGCAGATGACATGATTATATACACAGAAAACCCTAAGGAATCCTCCAGAAAACTACTGAAACTAATAGAAGAGTTTGGCAGAGTCTCAGGTTATAAAATAAACATACAAAAATCACTTGGATTCCTCTACATCAACAAGAAGAACACCGAAGAGGAAATAACCAAATCAATACCATTCACAGTAGCCCCCAAGAAGATAAGATACTTAGGAATAAATCTTACCAAGGATGTAAAAGACCTATACAAAGAAAACTACAAAGCTCTACTACAAGAAATTCAAAAGGACATACTTAAGTGGAAAAACATACCTTGCTCATGGATAGGAAGACTTAACATAGTAAAAATGTCTATTCTACCAAAAGCCATCTATACATTTAACACACCTCCGATCCAAATTCCAATGTCATATTTCAAGGGGATAGAGAAACAAATCACCAATTTCATATGGAAGGGAAAGAAGCCCCGGATAAGCAAAGCACTACTGAAAAAGAAGAAGAAAGTGGGAGGCCTCACCTTACCTGACTTCAGAACCTATTATACAGCCACAGTAGTCAAAACAGCCTGGAATTGGTACAACAAGAGACACATAGACCAATGGAACAGAATTGAGAACCCAGACATAGATCCATCCACGTATGAGCAGCTGATATTTGACAAAGGACCAGTGTCAATTAACTGGGGAAAAGATAGCCTTTTTAACAAATGGTGCTGGCATAACTGGATATCCATTTGCAAAAAAATGAAACAGGACCCATACCTCACACCATGCACAAAAACTAACTCCAAGTGGATCAAAGACCTAAACATAAAGACTAAAACGATAAAGATCATGGAAGAAAAAATTGGGACAACCCTAGGAGCCCTAATACAAGGTTTAAACAGAATACAAAACATTACCAAAAATGATGAAGAGAAACCCGATAACTGGGAGCTCCTAAAAATCAAACACCTATGCTCATCTAAAGACTTCACCAAAAGAGTAAAAAGACCACCTACAGACTGGGAAAGAATTTTCAGCTATGACATCTCCGACCAGCGCCTGATCTCTAAAATCTACATGATTCTGTCAAAACTCAACCACAAAAAGACAAACAACCCAATCAAGAAGTGGGCAAAGGATATGAACACACATTTCACTAAAGAAGATATTCAGGCAGCCAACAGATACATGAGAAAATGCTCTCGATCATTAGCCATTAGAGAAATGCAAATTAAAACTACGATGAGATTCCATCTCACACCAGCAAGGCTGGCATTAATCCAAAAAACACAAAATAATAAATGTTGGAGAGGCTGCGGAGAGATTGGAACTCTCATACACTGCTGGTGGGAATGTAAAATGGTACAAACACTTTGGAAATCTATCTGGCGTTATCTTAAACAGTTAGAAATAGAACTACCATACAACCCAGAAATCCCACTCCTCGGAATATACCCTAGAGATACAAGAGCCTTCACGCAAACAGATATATGCACACCCATGTTTATTGCAGCTCTGTTTACAATAGCAAAAAGTTGGAAGCAACCAAGGTGTCCATCAACGGATGAATGGGTAAATAAATTGTGGTATATTCACACAATGGAATACTACGCATTGATAAAGAACAGTGACGAATCTCTGAAACATTTCATAACATGGAGGAACCTGGAAGGCATTATGCTGAGTGAAATGAGTCAGAGGCAAAAGGACAAATATTGTATAAGACCACTATTATAAGATCTTGAGAAATAGTAAACCTGAGAAGAACACATACTTTTGTGGTTACGAGGGGGGGAGGGAGGGAGGGTGGGAGAGGGTTTTTTATTGATTAATCAGTAGATAAGAACTGCTTTAGGTGAAGTGAAAGACAACACTCAATACATGGAAGGTCAGCTCAATTGGACTGGACCAAAAGCAAAGAAGTTTCCGGGATAAAATGAATGTTTCAAAGGTCAGCGGAGCAAGCGCGGGGGTCTGGGGAACATGGTTTGCGGGGACTTCTAAGTCAATTGGCAAAATAATTCTGTTATGAAATTATTCTGCATCCCACTTTGAAATGTGGTGTCTGGGGTCTTAAATGCTAACAAGCGGCCATCTAAGATGCAGCAATTGGTCTCAACCCACCTGGAGCAAAGGAAAATGAAGAACACCAAGGCCACACGACAACTAAGAGCCCAAGAGACAGAAAGGGCCACATGAACCAGAGACCTACATCATCCTGAGACCAGAAGAACTAGGTGGTGCCCGGCCACAATCGATGACTGCCCTGACAGGGAGCACAGCAGAGGACCCCTGAGGGAGCAGGAGATCAGTGGGATGCAGACCCCAAATTCTCATAAAAAGACCAAACTTAATGGTCTGACTGAGACTAGAGGAATCCCGGCGGCCATGCTCCCCAGACCTTCTGTTGACACAGGACAGGAACCATCCCCGAAGACAACTCATCAGACATGAAAGGGACTGGTCAGCGGGTGGGAGAGAGATGCTGATGAAGAGTGAGCTAATTATATCAGGTGGACACTTGAGATTGTGTTGGCAACTCTTGTCTGGAGAGGGGATGGGAGGATAGAGAGAGAGGGAAGCCGGCAAAATTGTCAAGAAAGGAGAGACTGAAAGGGCTGACTCAAGAGGGGGAGAGTAAGTGGGAGTAGGGAGTGAGATGTATGTAAACTTATATGTGACAGACTGGTTGGATTTGTAAACGTTCACTTGAAGTTTAATAAAAGTTATTAAAAAAATAATAATAATTATGGGGAATCTAAAATAAAAGCTTTATCTTCGCAGTGTATCAATTTCTATGCCTCTTGAGGCTGAGATGTTGTAGGAACATTGAGACATAGATTTTCATATTGTCTTCTTCTTCTCCTTCCTAGAACTAATGAATTCAGCAAAGTTGCTGAGTACATCATCAACACACAAAAAACAGTGTTTCTATACACCAGCAATGAACAACCTGAAAAGAAAATTAAGAAAAAACAAAAATTCCACTTACAATAACATCTAAAAGAATAAAATGCTTAGGACTAAATTTAACAGAGGATGTGATAGACTTGTACACTGAAAACTATAAAACATTTCAAAAAGAAATTAAAAAAAAAAAAAGACCTAACTAAATGTAAAGCCATCCTACGTCCATGGATTGCAAGACTTAATATCGTTAAATCATTAATACTACCCAAGTGGATCTACAAATTCAGTGCAATACCTAAGAAAATTCTAATAGTCATTTTCCCAAAAATAGAAAAGATAGTTCTTAAATTCATATGGAATTGTAAGGAGCCTCAAATAGAACAATCTTAAACAAGAAAAAAATTCAAAACATACTACAAAGTCTATGGTAATGCAAACAATGTAACATTGTTTTAAGGATAAACATATAAATCAAGAATAGAATTGAGAGTTCAGAGATAAATTCGTACATCTATGGTCGCTTGATTCTTAACAGCATTGTGAAGTACATTCACTGAGGAAAGATTAACCTTTTCAACAAGCAGTGCTGGGACAACTGAATTTCCACACACAGAAGAATAAAGGTGGGTCCCTTATTTCACACCACATACAAATACTATGTAATCACATAGAAATCAAATTGACTACATCTGTGGAAAGAGACAATGGAAAAGCTCAATATCATTAGTCAGAACAAGGCCAGGGGCCGAATGTGGAATAGACCATCAGTTCTTCATATGCAAGTTCAAGTTGAAAATGAAGAAAATCAGAACAAGTCCATGAGAGCCAAAACATGACCTTGAGTATATCCCACTTGAATTTTGAGATCATCTGAAGAACAGATTTGACTCACTGAACACTAGTGATCGAAGATCAGATGAGTTGTGGAATGACATCAAGGACATCATACATGAAGAAAACAAGAGGTCACTGAAAAGACAGGAAAGAAAGAAAAGACCAAGATGGATGTCGGAGGAGACTCTGAAACTTGCTCTCGAATGTTGAGCAACTAAAGCAAAAGGAAGAATTGATGAAGTAAAAGAACTGAACAGAAGATTTCAAAGGGCAGCTCAAGAAGACAAAGTAAAGTATCATAAGGACATGTGCAAAGAGCTGGAGATGGAAAACCAAAGGGAAGAACGTGCTCAGCATTTCTCAAGCTGAAAGAACTAAAGAAAAAATTCAAGCCTCGAGTTGCAATAGTGAAGGATTCCACAGGGAAAATATTAAATGATGCAGGAAGCATCAAAAGAAGATGGAAGGAATACACAGAGTTATTACATCAAAAAGAATTAGTCGATGTTCAACCATTTCAAGAGGTGGCATATGATCAGGAACCAATGGTAGTGAAAGAAGAAGTCCAAGCCGCTCTGAAGGCATTGGTGAAAAACGAGGCTCCAGGAATTGATGGAATATCAATTGAGATGTTTCAACAAACTGATGCAGTGCTGGAGGTGCTCACTCGTCTGTGTCAAGAAATATGGAAGACAGCTTCCTGGCCAACTGACTGGAAGAGATCCATATTTATGCCTATTCCCAAGAAAGGTGATCCAACCGAATGTGAAAATTATAGAACAATCACACACAAGCAAAATTTTCCTGAAGATCATTCATAAAGCTGCTGCAGCAGTATATCAACAGGGAACGGCCAGAAATTCAGGCCAGTTTCAGAAGAGGATGTGGAACCAGAGATATCATTGCTGATGCCTGATGGATCCTGGCTGAAAGCAGAGAATACCAGAAGGATGTTTACCTGTGTTTTATTGACTATGCAAGGGCATTCGACTGTGTGGATCGTAACAAACTATGGATAACATTGCAAGGAATGGGAATTCCAGAACACTTGATTGCGCTCATGAGGAACCTTTACACAGTTCAAGGAGCAGTTGTTCAGACAGAACAAGGGGATACTGATTGGTTTAAAGTCAGGAAAGGTGTGTGTCAGTGTTGTATTCTTTCACCATACCTATTTAATCTGTATGCTGAGCAAATAATCCAAGAAGCTGGACTATATGAAGAAGAACAGGGCATCGGGATTGGAAGAAGACTCATTAACAACCTGTGTTATGCAGATGACACAACCTTGCTTGCTGAAAGTGAAGAGGACTTGAAGCACTTACTAATGAAGATCAAAGACCACAGCCTTCAGTATGGATTGCACCTCAACATAAAGAAAACAAAAATCCTCACAAATGAACCAATGAACAACATCATGAAAAATGGAGAAAAAATTGAAGTTGTCAAGCATTTTGTTTTACTTGGATCCACAATCAACAGCCATGGATGCACCAGTCAAGAAATCAGATGTATTGCACTGGGCAAATCTGCTGCAAAGGACCTCTTTAAAGTGTTCAAAAGCAAAGATGTCACCATGAAGACTAAGGTGCACCTGACCCAAGCCATGGTATTTTCAATCACATCATATGGATGTAAAAGCTGGACAATGAATAAGGAAGAGCAAAGAAGAGTTGACGTCTTTGAATTGTGGAGTTGGTGAAGAATACTGAATATACCACGGGCTGCCAAAAGAATGAACAAATCTGTCTTGGAAGAGGTACAACCAGCATGCTCCTTAGAAGCAAGGGTGGTGAGACCGAGTCTTACATACTTTGGACATGTTGTCAGGAGGGATCACTCCCTGGAGAAGGACATCATGGTTGGCAAAGTACAGGGTAAACACAAAAGAGGAAGACACTCAACAAGGTGGATTGACACAGCATCTGCAACAATGAGATCAAGCATAACAATGATTGTAAGGATGGCGCAGGATTGGGCAGTGTTTCATTCTGTTGGGCACAGGGTCGCTATCAGTTGGAACTGACTTGACAGCACCTAACAACAACAACAACAAATATTAACTGAAACTGAATCAATGATACAAATACAAGAGCTAAAACCATAAAATTCTTGGAAGAAAACCTAGGGGTAATTCTTCATGATCTTGGAATTGGCAATGTATTCCTAGATAAGACAACAAAACCATGAATAACTAAGGAAACAAAACAGGTAAATTGAACTTCACAAAAAAAAAAAAAACTTTTATGCATCAAAAGTCATTATCAAGAAAGTGAAAAGATAAATGATAGAATGGGATACAACACAACAACAGAAAGAAACCCAATTAAAAAATGTGCAAAAGACCTGAATAGGCATTTCTCCTCCAACCAAAAGAATGAAGTTCTACTGGAAAATTGCTTGTATTACCTATAAGGCAGATGTTCATGCATTGTATAGACCCTTTCCTGGAAGAGAAGGTGGGGGTGGGAACGTGTGTGTTGGTGGGTTAGAGAGCTGTGGGCTCAAAGCAGGAAGTAAAAGGTTGGTTTGAGAAGGCAGAAGGATGTTGTAAGGTTTTAGTACTTAAAGCAGAACAGAGTTTAACTGCCCAATAGTGTTTCCGAAGAGTGGCTGGTGGATTTCAACTGCTGACTATTAGGTTAGCAGCCGAATACTTAACCACTGCACCACCAGGGTTCTAATACGGGTTTTTTTAAATTAAGTAGTGATACTCATTATTACCTTTTAGGGTTATTTAGGGTTATGATAATGTATTTGAAAGTGCCTGATATTGTATATACATAGTATATATAAAAAAAACCCAGTGCCATATATGGAAACCCTTGGTGGCATAGTGGTTAAGAGCTACAGCTGCTAACCAAAAGGACAGCAGTTCAAATACACCAGGTGCTTCTTGGAAACTCTATGGGGCAGTTCTACTCTGTTCTGTAGGGTTGCTGTGAGTCAGAATGAACTCGACTGCAGTGGGTTTGGGTTTGGTTTTATATATACATATCGTTTAACTTTAAATTATAGACTGGAAGGTGTTTTATAGCTACCCTTGAGCCCTGGTGGTGAAATGATTAAGAGCCATGGCGTGCTAACCAAAAAGTTGACAGTTCAAATCCACCAGCCACTTCTTGGAAACCCTATGGAACAGTTTTACTCTGTCCTATAAGGTCACTGTGAGTCAGCATCAACTCAATGGCAACCAGTCTTTTTTTTTTTTTTAATTTGGTAAGCAATACTATGTTAACCTGAAAATAGAAGTGAAATAACTGAATCCCGGGGAGGGACTTGAGACTTAGAAAATCTAAAATACGAGTCTTTCATCTGTGGTCACAAGTCAGAGATGAGTTGCGCTATGCTACGCTGTGAGCTGTACTATGCAGTCTTCCAAAGTCTGAAGTCAGTATAAGACACTAGTAGCAAACACATACACACACACAAAGAGAGAGAAAATCTAGGAGAGTGTAAGAATCCCAAGGTTTCTGTCGATCTCTAAGAACAATAATGATTGCTGCTACTGACTGATTATATGTTCCAGGGAATGTGCATGTATTGTCTATCATCATTTAATTTTTATGGGAAGGTTCTCTGATTGTACTGTTAGAAGACCTACTTTTTCCAGCCCTTAGTATAAACAAAAATGTAAGGAAGGTTCCCCATATCACAAAAAGCATTTTCTTTCCATGATATCTGATCTCCAAAGCTTCTTTGTTAAGCAAACTATCCTCATTTAAAATGGGGAATCTACTTCTGGAGAAATTAAGTGAGCCAATGGTTATAAGGAGATTACCAGAAAATTCCATCTTGAACTACAATCACATTATTAAAATTGTTGCTCCTAACTGTTGATTGATTTTCAACCTTTACTATGTAGCTACTTATCTGGCAGCTTATATGGCAGCTAAAATACACAAGGAAGTCAGAGAACCAATAACCCAGTAATTACTGAAGATAGGGCACCTCTCTTTGCAAAGAGTTAGTCAGACTCCTCTTTCAATTCAAAAGTGATGATTTGCCTAAAGGTAGCAAAAATACTGAGAATCAATGCAAGGGGATCTTGTTTTGTTATTGCTGTTGTTTAAATAAATATGCAGAAGAGGCAAGGTGAAGTGACAAGATAATTCTTCATACGTTGCTTTTCCCTTTCTCCTAGCAGCTGCATTAATATTACTGTTTCCCCCCCACCTTACTGTTCTCACACTTTAGAATCTTAATCTGGAAACATCATCGGAGATGCAACTCCCTGTTTTATATGTACTGGTATGGCGTAGTGGTTAAGTGCTACAGCTGCTAACCAAAGGGTCCGCAGTTCAGATCCGCCAGGCGCTCCTCGGAAACTCTGTGGGGCAATTCTACCCTGTTCTATAGGGTCGCTATGAGTGGGAATCAACTCTACAGCACTGGGTTTGGTTTGGTTTTGGTTTTGGTATAGAGACCCAGAGGAATTAACATGTGTTCCCAATATTGCAGAGCACCAGGACTCAAACCATTTTTACTGTGTACTTTTCTGTGTAGGACCTTCAAATTCAGACTGCTTCATGAAGTCACTACAACTCATGTGTGAGGATTTACAAAGTTGATATTATCAGTTTACTGAGAGTTGATCATGGCACAGTGGTTAAAATGATCGACTGCTAAGGAAAACGTCAGGAGTTCGAAACCACAGAAAGTAGTGGCAGTATGCTTCCATAGAGATTTACAGTCTTGGAAAACTTATGGGGTCACTATGAGTCGGAATTTACTTGGTGGCAGTGGGTTAGGTTAGTTTATAGTATTTTATACTTACTGAACTTTATACCTAACTTTATACTGAAATTCCAGATTACTTTTTTACGAATTTTTATACAGCGATTGGAGTTTTACTGCATGGTTAGATGCCTGTTACTGTGTTTGGCCTGTTTTGTATGGCCTACTCTTTAGCAACATTTAAAACCCCAACTTAGAATTTTAGGTTTGTCTCAAAACTCCAAACTCTAACTTTTATACTAATGACAAAACTGGCTGTTGTCGTGTGCTGTTGAGTCAATGACACAACTAAACAAAGGGACAATTGGGTAATTTGAGAATATTTTTGTCTCTGTTTAAACTATTTCTTGAGTTCTTGTAATAATGGTCTCATACAATATTTGTCCTTTTGCAGCTGACTAATTTCACTCAGCTTAATGCCTTCCAGATTCCTCCATGTTAAGAAATGTTTCATGGATTGATTCATCATTGTTCTTTATCAATGTGTAGTATTTTGCTGTGTGAATATACCATAATACCATAATGCCAAAATGTGGAGCTATTGTTTCCTGACATATCCTCCATCTAGGTCTATACATTTCTGAGGGCGGTGTTTCCATCTCTCTAACCCTTCCCCAAAGAGCTCTATACTCCACAATTTACACCACATCAAAATGGCAGTTTTGGCATCCTCAAGAGACATCAAATTGTGTTCTTTTTAAATGTTCTTTGAGTTTGGGGAACAAAAACAAGTCTGAAGGGGGCAAGATCAGGGCTGTAGGGTAGATGAGGTAAGGTTTCCCAATGAAATTCTCATAGGACAGCCCTTGCTACCATCAAAGAAAGAGCAGGTGCGTTGTAGTGATGGAAAAAAATTCCTTTGTGCAACTTTCCTGGTGTTTTTCTCACCAATACAGTTTTCAATTTTCTTAAAATTTCTTCATAATAAGCCCCGGTGATCATCCTGTGTCCTTCAAGAAAACCTGTCAAGATTACCCCTTTGGAATCCCAAAAAACAATTGCCATGACCTTCTGAGTGGTCTTCCCTCTCTTGGCTCATCTCTTGAGGCCTTATTGACCTTCCTTAGAACACTTGACCCATCTAAAAACTGTTGTTGCAAAGCTTCAATCCTTTGGGAAGATTTGCACTTGAGTTTTGTTAAAAATTTGATATTAGCCTTGACATCAAAATTGTTTTTACCAAGGCACAAAAAGTATCTCTTTTTTTTTTTTTTGAAGGCCACTAATAAGGCTAAGACAAGTGTGTTACTCAGAGAACTTGTCTGCAGCCATCCACTGACTGTAGACATGTTTAAACACATTTTGTTTGGAATAAACCCGTGCAGTGTGCACTGGAACTTTAGTAACAATACTTTTTGGCTTGCCTTCATATAACAATGTATTAAGAAAAAAATCATATACACATTGTTAAAGTCTGAAACTCCATTTTATATTCTTAACTGAAGTTTTTCAGTTAAACCACAAAAATATAATTTTTATTGAATTGCTTTAAGAAAGAAACTATTTTTTTGAAAGCTTTTATGTACAATATCACAAAGTAATAAACTTTTAATTCTAAGGACACTAGGAGATTGAAGAGATCAACCTAAATTGACGAGATCATTGGGTCACCATGCCAATAAATATCCCTATAACAACAAACTAGCTTACTTGAGCAATAGATTTTTTAAGCTATTTTTCTAAGAAAGTAAACTAGTTTTATTTAAAAAAAAAAAAAAGGAAATGGATTTTGCTTCAAGACTCCAAATAGAAGTTTCACCAAGAAGTTAGGGAGAAACAACATTATGTAATACACTTTTGAGGAAGGAAATTGACCACAAAATATTTTAGATCATAGAAGACTACCATTTATCATTAACTCTATGTTTTAGAAGAAGGATCATAAAAATGCATAGGAGAGGAAGAGAATTGACACATTTTTATCTCCTACTGACTTTACATATAAGAATTTTACATGCATTACGTTGTTAAGATGAACAAAGTCTCCTATGAGGCATATAATATTATTTAAATTCATATAATCATTTAACATATTTATGGATTTTACGAAGCTGAAGATTAATATGAATCAGCTAATAATTTTAAAATGTGATCATGTTCTGATGAATGTATTATAATCTACTGTTAATTTATCTATTTATCCATCCATCTGTCCATCCACCCACCCACCCATCCATCCATCCATCCGTCCGTCCGTCCGTCCGTCCGTCCGTCCACCCGTCCATCCGTCCATCCATCCATCCACCCATCCATCCGTTAATCAGCTAACCAGCCTTCTATTTGTGGAGATTCCCATACATATGCCATATGTGGAAAATATTCAACGTATGCCATATTTGGAAAATATTCAACTACTATTTTTTTTATTGATAATGCTATTTTGGTGAAACTTGGGATAGATTTTCATTTCCATCATCAGATCTATACTCAGGTATCACTGTCTCATGTCACTGATCCTTGGCTGACCTGCTTAAAATTATACATCAACCTCTTTATCTTTGAAATTTAAAAATCGCTCCACCTCTTTATTTTTACCACATATTTTCTTTTATACTCTGTTTATTGCTTATCTTTTCCCATTAGAATGTAGTCTGTAGAAGAACAGGTATTTTTCTATACTGTCCCCTGCTGTATACTCAATGTCAAAAACATTTCATGAATCACAGAAAATTGTCAAAAAAGTGTTGATTAATTGTATAAATATATTTATTTTTACCTTTTCTTCAGTTCTAACTTTTGCACTGTATTTGAATGATTATTTAATATTTTCCTTTTTGTGTGAAAATCAACACATCCACTTAGAATTATATACGATGGTTAAGGCTGTGTGTGGACTTGGCTGGCCCATGATTCTCAGTGGTCTGGCAGTGATGATGTAGATTGACAGCTATGAAATGATGCAATCATCTTCATAATGAGATCTAATATAATGCCATCACCTCCATGATGGGGATCTACTATGAGCAGCCAATCAGTTGAAAGGGAGTTTCTTTAGGGGTGTGGTCTGAATCCAATGTAGGTGGACTTTCCGGCAACTCTCACTGGCTTTTGCTTGCTCTGGATCCTAATTTGACCTCTGTTTCTTGGGACATGAGCTAGCAGTTTACCTGACAATCCTGGAATTTGTCAGCCTCTGTAGCCTATAAGCCAGTGGCCTGGCATCTTACCTACTGATCTTGGGATTCATTTGCCTCTCTTGCCTGTGAACCAGAAGCCTGCTGTCTGAACTGCCGATATTGGGGTCACCAGCCCCTGGAGCTACATGAGTCAGAAAAAGCCCCTAGCCTGACCCACAGATATGGGACTTTCCAGCTTCTACAACTACATGAGTCATTTCCTTAATATAAGTATAAATCTTTCTCTTTCTCTTTCTCTCTCTCTCCTTATATACAAGTATATATACGTGCAGTTGTTTGGACAGAACGAGAGGATACTGTGTGGTTTAAAGTCAGGAAAGGTGTGCATCAAGGTTGTATCCTTTCACCATACCTCCTCAATCTGTATGCTGAGCAAATAATCCAAGAAGCTGGACTATATGAAGAAGAACAGGGCATCAGAATTGGAGGAAGACTCATTAACAATCTGTATGATGCAGATGACACAACCTTGCTTGCTGAAAGCAGAGAAGACTTGAAGCACTTACTGATGAAGATCAAAAACCACAGCCTTCAGGATGGATTGCACCTCAACATAAAGAAAACAAAAATCCTCACAACTGGACCAATAAGTAATGTTATGATAAATGGAGAAAAGATTGAAGTTGTCAAGGATTTCATTTTACTTGCATGCACAATCAACAGCCATGGAAGCAGTGGTCAAGTAATCAAACAATATATTGCCTTGGGCAAATCTTCTGCAAAAGATTTCTTTAAGGTGTTAAAAAGCAAAGACGTCACTTTGAGGGCTAAGGTGCTCCTGACCCAAGCCATGGTATTTTCATTTGCCTCGTATGCATGAGGAAGCTGAACAATGATTAAGGAAGAATTGATGGCTTTGAATTATGGAGTTGATGAAGAGTGCTGAATATACCATGGACTGCCAGAAGAATGACCAAGGCTGTCTTGGAAGAAGTGCAACCAGAGTTCTCCTTAGAAGTAAGGATGGTGAGACTAAGTCTCATACATTGGACATTTATCAGGAGGGACCTGTCCCTGGAGAAGGACATCATGCTTGGTAAGACAGAGGATTAGTGAAAAAGAGGAAGATCCTCAACAAGATAAACCGACACAGTGACTGCAACAATGGGTTCAAACATAGCAATGATTGTGAGGATGGCGCAGGAGCGGGCATTGTTTTGTTCTGTTGTACATAGGGTCACTATGAGTTGGAACTGACTAGACAGCACCTAACAACAACAGCAACACTTTTGTCAAGTTTCTCTCTCTGATATCAGGATTATTTATCCTTTTCTTCAATACCCGAGTATACCAGCTAAATAGTCAAAGCTTTTAGTTAGAGATAATTTTGTAAATAGAGCAGTCTATTCAATGCTGGTAATGATGCAGGAAGAAAATCAAGACAGTGGTTGATTTTCCTCAAGACTTAGCGATATTCCTTGTGTTTAAAAGAGAAAACAAAGCAGCAGATATTTTTAAACATTTGATTGTATATGTTCAAAATAATCGATCGTTTTCCTAAATAAAGGAATAATCTTGGAAGATTCTTAGAAGCGCTAAGAAAATGAATGAAGTATTCTGACAACCCTCAAGAATGTTGGTTACGCAAAAAGAATGACAAGTTTTTAAGGCTAAACTCTGAAAAATGTGCACCAAATGCAGTTAAATATAAGTTTTAAGGATCAGGACCATATTGTGGAACCACAGAAGCATAGACACTACAGCTAGAGAGCGTAGAGGCTTCTTTCATGAAAGTCACGGTGCAAAGGACAGAGCTAAGGACATACCCTGTGTTCTGTAATACATAATGATTACTGCAGAGCAGATGTATTCAATAGGAATTTATAAAATATGTAGTAGAAAAATATTATTTTGAAACAGAAGGGTTTGTAAATAGACCCAGCAGTTTGGGTGTTTATTGATTCTGTCTGCCAAAACACAGAAAAATTGATTGTGTATAAAACCAGTATTCTCTTCAGAAACCACAAGTTTCTGACTGATGACTACACAAGAATCCTAATGAAGCACTGTAATAATCCTTACCAGTGTTTATGTTTCTCTAGTGTGTTACGTTGTACTATGTGCTTCTGACTCATTACTTAACTATTACAACTTTATCACTGTAGTTGATTTCCAAAGTGCTTTCCAGATGTATTAATCTGTAGTACTATGGATTGAATATAATTTAAAAGAAAAATTGACACTTGACCTGATTCATGAAAAATAGACGGATTTGACAACTAAGAGAATGCTCATTCCATGGTCATAGTTTGAAGCGTCAGTAGAACAATGATTCTCATCATAGCCTCTCTCCAAACACCACTGTCAGAAGCAGAACACTGCCCAGTCAGGCCCTTGCTTTTATCCAGTCTAACACTCTGTTGTGGATTGAATTGTGTCCTTCAAAAAATGTGTGTCAACTTGGCTAGGCCATGATTCCCAGTATTGTATGATGCCCACCAATTTGTCATCTGATGTGATTTTCCTACATGTTATAAACCCTACTTCTATGATGTTAATGAGGCAGGATTAGAAGCAGTTATGTTAATGAGGCAGGACTCAATCAAGATTAAACTTATCATGAGTCAATCTCTTTTGAGATATAAAAGAGAGAATCCAGCAGAGAGAGAGGGGGACCCTCCTACCACCAATAAGCAGAGCCAGGACTAGAGCTTGTCCTTTGGACCTAGGGTCCTTGCTCTTAGAAGCTCCCAGACCAGGGGAAGACTGATTACAAGAACCTTCATACAGAACCTACAGCAAGAAAAAGTCTTCCGCTGGAGCTAGTGCCCAGAATTTGGACTTCTACCCTCCTAGACCGTGAGCAAAAAAATTTTTATTTGTTAAAGCCGTCCACTTATGGTATTTCTGTCATAGCAGCTCTAGATGACTAAGACACACTCCTTATATTGATATTTACATCTTATCTTTTTCCATTCTCATAGCCACTTTCATTGATACTTGCCAAGGTTATCACAAAGTTCATAGTAGGAAATTTAAAAGAACTGTGGAAATAAAGGGCCATAAATGGATACATAGGTGTACTTCTGAAGATGGCTGACACATGAGTCAAAACCAGTAAAGCTGAATGTTCACTAACCATATAAAGAACAGACCAAAGACGTGGTTATGAAGATACACTTATGAGGTGGTGTCCTGAGAAATAATAAGACAGAAACCAGACTTTAAGCCAGGTCTACGACATAAGATGACTTTATACTTCCATGAATATAGAGATAAATGGCACCAGGAAAAAAAGAAGGAGTAGTTTAACATTTCTGAGAAAAGGCCAGGATGCCAGTGCCACAGCAGCTTCCTTGTCCTCTGCAGGAAGTCATGCATCCACACCAGTGGTTACATCTGGATCGGAGCTTAGGTAGCCCCTTGTGTAGCTTTAAATATATGCTTAAATTTATATACAATGCTGCTTATGTCAACTTTCCCTCTCTGATATCGGAATGATTTACCCTTTCCTTCTTTTTTTCAATATCCAGAGTAGGCAAGCTAAATATTTAAGACTTTTAGTCAGAAATATTTTGTGAAGTGAACAGAGTATTCAATGCTGGCAGCCATAACAGAAGAAAACTGAGAATGCTTGGCTTCCCTCAAGACTTAGCTATATCTCTAGTGTTTAAAAGAGAAAACTAGCAGTAGATATTTTTAAACAATGGAATATTTAGATGACAGGTTATTAAATGAGAAAGGTCATGTAACTGAACAACTTGCTGACGAACTTGAATTCTAAAAAGCTTGAGTTGTAAATTTTAGAAAACCTATGGAATGCTCCTTAGAAGCAAGAATGGCGAGACTGTGTCTTACATATTTTGGACATGTCAGGAGGGATCTGTCCCTGGAGAAGGACATCATGCTTGGCAAAGTACAGGGTCAGGGGAAAAGAGGAAGACCCTCAACGAGGTGGATTGACACAGTGGCTGCAACAATGAGCTCAAGCATAACAATGATTGTAAGGATGGCGCATTACTGGGCAGTGTTTTGTTCTGTTGTGCACAGGGTTGCTATGAGTCAGAACCGACTTGATGGCATCTAGCAACAACAACAACACGGAATGTATAAGTAAGAATTCTCATTTTGATTTTTCTGTTTTCCCTGTTTCCTTAATAGCTTTAAGGGCACAGAGATAGCCTTAGAGAAAACACATTTTTATCAATTTTTACTAAAAAGTGTATATTTTTTTCCAGAGCAAGGGACTTTATCTCATCCCAGGATATCATAAGTTTACTGGAGACCCAGAGAAAACATTGTTCTTTGAAAATAGAGTGTACTCCAGTTATTTAGCTCCTTTGAAAGTATATTAAACAGTTTTTCACAGAATTATGTCTGTTTTGTGATATTAATCCTTCCATGACTTTAGCTCCATATTTTTATTAGATTTATTTGTAGGTTGGTTAAGTATTTCTGATTATTATTTTTATTTGTATTTATAGAATTCATACTGAGGACAATTGCTCTCATGTTTTCTTTAAAAGTGGTAAGTTTTGCTTTTAAATTATTACCATAAACAGAGGAAAAATAAAGTAAATAATAAAAGTATTCAAATTTTTTTTGGAAACAAGGTTTTCCAGATCTATAGTAGTGCAGTAAAACTCATCTTGACTAAGATTGCACTTTGAGTTACAGAAAAATAATTAGGAGAATATGTTCTTAGTAGACCTTAATTATCTTCTCCCTTTGCCATTTCATTTTTTTTTTTTTTTCATTATTAGCCTTTTGAAAGGAAAGTACTTGAAAGGAAATTAATGTTGTTGGCCTTGAACATAGCAATGTATTTACTTTTCAAATAAAAATTAACTAAGTTCTCCAATATAAGTAAAATATTTTATGAACCTATATTTCTATCTTTACTTCCATAAATCTATTTGTCTTTTAACTTGCTTCCTGAATAAGAATTAACTTTGTGCAAGGTAGTATGGACACATACCATGTTTTCTATCTTCTCTGTCTACACTTACTCTCTTGGTGATTTCTCCAATCTTGTGGTTTTCAAAATAACCTACTGATGATATCCAGGTTTGTATTTCCAGCCCATGCCTCTTTCCTCAACTTTACACTGAACAATTAGCAACCATCTTAAAATGTCCTCTTAGCAGCCCAAATGGTCTCTTGAAAACATCAGTCAGCTAAAGACTCCTCATCCTATGTAAAGGATGAAATGTTTATAATGGTCTACAAGAATGTATATGATCCTGTTTACCCACCCAACCCATTACCTCCCTGATGTTACCCCGTACTATTCATTCACCTATAACCATCTGGTCATCCGTCCCTTCCTCAAACACACTGGGCACAGCTCACATTTTAGGGGTGTTGGTACCTTTTTCTAGACTAAATATTCCTCCTCCAGATTTCTGTATGGCTCTTTTCCTCAACCTTGTCAAGTCTTAACTTTTTTTTTTTCAAAATTTACCACATGTTGAAAAAGAAAATAGCCACCCACATACTATTGGGTAAAATGATCTAGCTTTGGCCAACCAACCATATCACGTTGGGATTTAGACATTAGAACTAGTGACACAATGAAGCAGGATGACAGCAGATTGGAAAATACATCCGTCTTCCAGACATCAGTGGGCAGGGTGTTAACAGTGACACCCATTTTCCAGCGCCAGCAGAAATAGAGGTGCTGTCTGCAGTGCATAGTCTTAGTGGTAGAGTCTAAGGAATCCTCAACCCATTTTTGCTGTACGCATATTATTGGCCGTGGCCGTGGCTGCCTAGATTCTCTTTGTTCTGACCTATTTTCAGAGCCGTATTATTAAGCCTTCTCATTGAATCTATGAACTAACTACTGTCTTTTAAACACCATGCTTTTCAGCCTAATCAGTTAGAATCTTCTTGCTTGAAACTAAGAAACAAATTTCCTTTTTCAAATTTTTTAAATGAGCCATTTTGGAATACAGTACAAAACATAATATTTATTAATTTTGCACATGAAAAAGTCCAGTATTTGATTTGTATATAGATAAGCCCAAGGGATTTCATCTATAATTTTGGAAATTTTTTTCCAATTAAAGTTTAATATTCTATATTATAAAAAGCCGTGGTAGCGCAAAAATTTAAGCATTCAGCTGCTAACGGAAAGGCCGGCTGTTGGAACCTATCCAGCAGCTCCATGAGAGAAAGATTACAGCCTAGAAAACCCTATGGGCAGTCCTACCCTGTCACATGGGTTGCTATGAGTCAAAATCAATCATACAGCATCTAACAATAATAACATTCTATATTATAATTTATTTTTTTAAGTGTTTGAAATTTAAGGTTATATCCTATTTTTTCAAACTATTGTTAAAAAGATTGTGTTGAAGGAAAATAATCACAGAGACCCTATATTCTAATCTCTTGAAGAAAAATTCTGTTTTAAAGTAGCTATAAACTCCAATAAATCATTTTTTGCTATCATTTATTTTTTTATTTGACAACTCTGTTCTGTGATTATGTGAAACTTAAGATGTTATCTACTCCTTTATGCTGATAAAAGAGTCCTTGGGTGGTGTAGTTGACGTTCTCGGCCACTAGCTGAAAAGATGGAGGTTCAAGTCTACCCAGAGATGTTTCAGGAGAAAGGCCTGACAATCTAACTCCAAAAAATCAGCCACTGAAAACCTGATGGCAAACAGCTCTACTCTGACACCCATGATGTCACCATGAGTCAGAATCAACTTGACGGCAACTTGCTTGGTTTTATCTGAATAAAAAGAAAGAAAAAAGAAGTGTGTCATTTCCTTTTGGAGCCCTGGTGGCATAGTGGTTAAGAGCTAAGGCTGTTAACCAAAATGTCAGCTGCTAACCAAAAGATGGGCAGTTCAAATCTACCACTGATTCTTGGAAACCCTATGGGGCAGTTCTACTCTGTCCTACAGGGTTGCTATGAGTCAGAATCCACACGAGGGCAATGGATCTGGTTTTATTTCCTTTCAAAATAATGTTTTATGGATGATTTTTTAAAATGAAAATGGCATTATTGTTAAGAGAGAAATGGATAAAAACAATAGTGATTTATGAAAATGGAGTTTTCAAATACAGAACTAAAAGAACATTTAGGAAGTCACCTAGAGAGACACAGTGATATGAAATGGACTTAACTAAAGAATAAGATTTCATGGTAATGTAGTAGAAGAAAATAAAAAAAGATATTTTCCTTGCTATTAAAATATACCTTGTGAAATAATGAGATCAATATTTGTAGGACACGAGACTGAAACATAGCAACATAAACTTAATATTTCTTGATAAATCATTTCACAGAGAACAAAACACCATTAAACCGAACCTACTGCCATCAAGTTGATTGCCACTCATGGTGACCCTAGGGAATAGAGTAGAACTGCCCCATAGGGTTTCCAAAGATGTATTATGGAAGCAGACTGCCACCCACACCTTTCTCCTAGGAGCTGCTGGTGGGTTCAAATGGCCGAACTTCTGGTTAGCAGCTGAACACTTTAATAATCACTGTGTCACCAGGGCTGAAAACACCATTACTGTAAAGATATTTCACATACTTGGAAATACGGACTACATCTTGTGAAATTCCTTCAGAAAGATTTTCTAAGCTTGTACTGAATTTTTCCTTCTCTCTGTATTGGAAACATCTGTTTTCTTGTTTTTCTTTCTTGTAGTCTCAACATAGAAGATGTGGCACCCTGCTTCCATGAAGATTTACAGCCTCGGAAACCCGATGAGGCAGTTGTACGCTGTCCTATAGGGTCCCTATAAGTCGGAATCGACTCAACAGCAATGGGTTTAACAAGAACCTGTGTAGCAAGTCCTCATCACCAGATTGGAAGCTGATCACAGAAGCACAAAGTAACGCTCCGATACTTCACCGTTTGTCATGACAGAGAAAATCACATGTCACCTTAATCTTGATTAAGCAGTGAATTTTGAGCCAAGTCAGTACTATCCCCTCACCAACATAATTTCATCAGTCCTAATTAAAAAAAAATAGAGATGGGTTTTTCCTGATCTTCACGACAGCACTGGGTTTCTTTTTCTGGGTTTCCCTGATCTTATGCTGCTTTTGCGAAACACAAAGATAGCTTTTCCTTAAAAATTGTTGAGTATCCACTATTAGGAACTGGTCTTCTGGCACAGAAACAATGACAGATGACTGAACCTCCAATCCAAAGGTGACACCAGAGACTGCTTTCTGCGTTGAACAGGAGACTGATTCATAGGAGCCCGAGGCGCAGATATTAGGGGGCTACTTACAAAAGCTAACTCCTTCTGAAATTCCATTCCACCCTAATTATTGCGCATCCCGAAAGGCCCATTCAGAATTTTAAATCAGCTTTCTAAGGTGATAACCACCTGTTATGGCAGCACTCATAAGCATAACGACTTTGCATTGTATTTTATCATACCAGCCACCAATAAAAATGGAAAATATCCGGGTCCCAGGCTGGCACTTGCAGGATGCTATGAAATATGCACAGACTAATGTGGTCAATTTAACCTTCCAGTGTATTTTTTAAATTATTTTTTATCTTTCTACTGATACTGCCCTAAATTTTTCTTGTAATAGATTTCTCTAATGTTATCATGACAGAACCTTCTATAATTGGATATTATTAAAATACATTGAAACACATGCCATTTGGAGCAAATGTTAAAATGCTAATAAGAATATTCAACTAAAAACCAATTAGTTCTCAAAATACTGCAATGGAATGACTGCCTGATTGCCCTCCGAATCATGCTTCAAGTTTTTTCTAAATCGGATTATTTTACTCCTCCTTCTTCCGAGTTATGGAGCACCTAAAACTATGCTTTTGACATAGTTTTCTATTCAATCACAAAGTTATTTTTCTGATATGATGATTTTGAAAAATGGAAGCTCAGCTACTAAGGCTAAACTGAGAAGAGACAATTTGTTTCATTAGATATTTCTCCCTAAAAAAATAATAATATTAGAACGGTCTGATATCCTAGGCCTATAACATATTAATCTCCCCTCTCAGTTAATTGATCATAAGATAGAGTATGGGTTACTTTATGACTCCCTTACCTTTTCTCTCCATCTTCTTATTGCCTCCCCATATCTAGCCTCAGTTATTTTAACGATATGGAAAATTCACGTTTATCAAACTCCTTTTAAGTTTTGATCTTCCCAACAGAGTGAGGGAGACATCATCACTGCTGTGGTAAAAACCCACTGCCACGCCAATGGGAAAAAGAAACCTGCAAGTAATCCGGGTTATGTGAGTTAAGCAAGGTTGCTCAAGTAATAGTCAGGGACCACACAGGGACGTGTGCCCAGGTCAGGTGACTTCACATTCTGATCTCACGTAATAGACAGGGACCACACAAGGACGTCTGCCCAGGTCAGGTGACATCACATTCTAATCTCATGTAATAGGGACCACACAAGGACGTGTGCCCAGGTCTGGTAATGTCACATTCTAGTCTCATATAATAGTCAGGGACCACACAGGGACTTGTGCCCAGATCAGGTGACTTCACATTCTAATCTCATGTAATAGTCAGTGACCACACAGGGACTTGTGCCTAGGTCAGGTAATGTCACATTCTAATCTCATGTAATAGACAGGGACCACACAGGGGTGTGTGCCCAGGTCAGGTGACATCACATTCTAATCTCATGTAATAGTCAGTGACCACACAGGGACTTGTGCCCAGGTCAGGTGACATCACATTCTAATCTCATGTAATAGGGACCACACAGGGATGCGTGCCCAGGTCAGGTGACTTCACATTCTAATGTCATGCTTCTCCAGTGTGACAGACAGCTTGTGGTTGCTCCTTCCTAAAATGCGTTGCAAACAATGGTATATTTAAAGCACAGCCTGATACGTCCAAACTTTTAAAAACAGTACCCAAAACATGTTCTCCACAGTCACTTGAGAACCAGATTTGACAAAGATCATGGAACCTGCTAGTTCCTGCTGAGTAATTCTGCATTTGAACTTGTAATATTGGAAATTATAGACTGCGAAGAAAATTTTTCCCTTGAGTCACAGGCTAAATTACTGAACATTTGTGAGAGTGGAAGAGACATCAGACAGGGAAAAAAAAATAATTCATTTAAAGATGCTTTCATTATCTAGGAGCCCTGGTGGTGCAGTGGTTAAAGCACTCGGCTGCTAACTGAAAGGTCGTGGTTCAAACCCACCTGGGGAGAAAGATGTGGCAGTCTGGTTCTGTAAGGACTGAAGGGCTTGAAAACCTTATGGGGCAGTTCTACTCTGTCCTACGGGGTCACTGAGACGGAATCAACTTGAAGGCAACGGGTGGGTTGAGTTTCATTGCCGATACCGCAAACAGGCTTCTTCAAGTCATGGATAATGTTATGTCGGGGGCTCTCCTTCAGTGGTTGCGCTAGCCCACATTCATGTATCTTGTGGTGGAGCTGGTCTGAAGTGACGATCACAACACACCAAGTCCTAATTGATCAATTTGTCCATGTTTAAGACCTTCCAATAACTTGTTTGGACTTTATTTAGAGTAAACCTATGTCACTTGAACACTTACTGTATTTTCTGTTTTTAAAAATAATCTTAATTTTTTTTTTTTTCCTGTGTCATGAGATAGTGCCCCACACAAAATTAGGTTGAGGAACAGTAAAATAGCAAGGCAGGCAGGGATAATGTTTGGGAAGTTACTGGTAATCTGCAGTGGGGTAACTTTGACAACGTCTGTTTTACTTTTTGCAGTCAGAAACTTCCTTAGTTCTTACTGCATAAGTATGTTGTCCCCTGAAGTTGATGCCAGTTAAATTTAGACATTTTGATTTATATCTCAAAAAAGTGGTTCAGGTAACTGGGGTGAAAGATTGTGATGTGTAAATAGATTAAATGCTTTCTGCAGTTAAAGATTCCAGTGTGGCCCTTTCATAAAAAAATGACAAGTAATGGCTCAGGGTTAAAAAAACAGGGTTACACAGTATTATTTACTGGGTGGGCCAAGGCACTAGTACTTCTTTCTAAAATCTCTAAAAGCTTAACTGGGATTAAAAAAAGAAAGAATGAAAGAAAAGAAATCCCATCTTCTAATCTGGGTCTTCCAGCTTTATTTAAAAAACGTCTCGTTCCCTGTTGACTGAAATCTTTGTTATCTTCATAGCACTGCTTCAGCGATTCTGGTATAACAAGTTAAAAAATTCCAATAGGTGGTTTTTGTTCGTTTGCTTTTGCTTTAAATTCACTAATCCATAAACATTTAGAATTGTTGGAGGATTGGTGAGCAAATGTCGGCTTTGAATTCATGTAGATTGAGGCTCCAATCTCGGCAGATACCAGCTGCAGAACAATGGGCTAGTCCTCCCCGTCCCTGGCTTGCCCTTTGCTCACCCAAGGGGCACAGATCCAATGCAGGTTTTCTGAGAATTAGATAAAACATTTGATGAGTTTGCACAGCCAGGAGCTCACTCACTATTAGATTACTTTCTACTTTGTCCACTGTACTTCAACTTAAAAAAAAAAAAAAAAAGTCCGAGCAAAGCTTGAATAGACTTCGGAGTTAATAATTACTGTTAATGATTATAGGTGACCGTTATTTTTCACAGTCTATATAAACACATCATTATAAAATTGTTAAATCATTCACATCGCTTAGAGCAAAGTTTCTTAATCTTTTTTTAGGTCACAAATCTTGAACATTTAATGGTGGCTTTTTTGTGTGTGTGTGTTCACTCTAGCCCCTTTCAAAATGACATATCCACAAAAGTTGTCATGCAGTTAGGGAGATTGACACGTGTCCTAAAGCCCATCCGCCTGTTCCCAGTTTTAAAATTCCTACATTATGGAATCATTTGGATTTCCTGGAAAATTAGGTAAGCATTTCTGTATTTCTCTGTCACAGCAGAAAAATATCTGCATTTGTAAGCCTGCAAACTCAGTAGGAAGTATTCGATTCCCTTGTGAGAATGTAGCTCATCAAGCTGAGGCAGTGGTTCCTGACAAAGGCATGAGGACAGAGACTTCTCAGTTCCATCACCCGGCTTCCCGTGTGCCAGAGCTCTCTAAAGTAGGTGCCACGACAGGCAATCGCTGCATTTTCTGACTTGTAATTACCACTATCCGAGCTATCACTGTGTTTCTAGAGGTCTGTGTTACTGTTCTCTCCCCACTTAGAGCTGAGGTTGACATTTTCTTTCAGGCCTATCTGTTCCAGCTTCTCTCTCTGATGCCCTTTGCATTCCTCCCTAAAGACACAAACTTCGTGCTGCAGATCTTGTCTTATTGAGGCAAAGTTTCAAAGATGGGATTCTTTTCCACAGGAAATTAAAATACAGATTTTCAAACTTCTCTTTCTTACAGAATGGATAGATTCAAAACTAAAAAACCAAACACATTGCCATCAAGTCAATTCTGATCATAGTGACCCTACAGGACAGAATAGAACTGTCCCATGGGGTTTCCAAGGAGCATCTGGTGACTTGAACTGCTGACATTTTGGTTAGCAGCTGAGCTCTTAACCACTAAGCCACCAGGGCTAGATTAAAAAAAAAAAAAAAAAAAAAACCGTTGCTGTCAAGTCAATTCCCACTTTTAAAGACTCTATAGGGCTGGATTAGGGTGGTAAAAAACACACAACTCACATTCTGTGGTTGTTGTGTGTCTTGATGTTGATTCTGACTCATAGCAACCCTGTAGGGCAGAATAGAACTGCCCCATATGGTTTCCTAGGGCGAAATCTTTACGGGAGCAGATAGCCAGGTCTTTTCTCCTGTAGAGGGGCTGGTGTGTTCAAACCACTGACCTTTCAGTTAGCAGGTAAGCACTTAATCATTGCGCCACCAGAGCTCCTACAATTATGTGATTTCAGGAAAATTGCTTAAACCCTTTGAGCCTCAGTTTTCTCATTGCTAAACTGTGAATGTTGCTATTTCCTTTGATTCAATTTTGATTCATGGAGACCACATGTAGGCAGAGTAGAACTGCTCCATTGGGCTTTCAAGTCTGTTACTTTTCAGGAGCAGATTGCCAGACCTTTCTTCTGAGGGACCTCAGCCTTTCAGTTAGTACTTAAACACTTAACTGTTTCTGCCACCAAGGGACTCCAAACTAGGAGTGACGGTATCCCTTTCAGACATCTATTTAAGATATCTTTAAAAATTAATTTGGTTTACAATACTCAGGAGAAAGATGTTTCAAATTTCTTTATTTTTCCAAATAAAAAATGAACCTTCCAGCTTTCTCTCCTTAGAGCAGATAAGAATTCCAATAACTCCTCCAACTTTGGTCAAATTTTACAAGATTTCCTGGCCTGTGTGATACTGAAGAAAAATGATCTGTAGGCAATGGTTGAGGACATCATTTTAGCTCTTCTTTTCAAGCACTGTCTTTCAGTCACTCTGCACATTTCTGCTGTGAAAATCAAGAAAGTCTCATCAATGAAAGTTCTGTTCTGTTGACTAGAGTCTCACTCTCTGAGGCCCTCATCCCTGCTCTTAAGAAGGCAATTCTTAGTATCCATATACTACAGGATCCCACAGCAATCACCACCAAGTGTGGGCCACACTCTCCCATAGTAGGAAAACCCAAACTCCTTGTTCCTATCCCCTTCATCAGCTCTGGCATCTTCAAGTTCTCCTTCAATGACTACAACCCTAAATATGCCCAGCCTCTATCCCCATTGCCTTAGGGATAATCCAGCTTTATTCTTCTATCAGCTTTAGAAAACAACATTATTATCCTCGTATAAAAAAGGGAGCCCAGAGTAAATGCCTTAATGCACTCATATTTTCTAATGTCTCTAGAATATGCTGCTGCTTGAAGAATACAGCAAACATTAATAACTCAGCAGGTTACCCTTTCATTTATTTAGGGACACAGTTACAGTCCTCAATATGTACTTGGAGTTTGATAAAGGTTAGGCTTCATCCCCTAGTATCATGTTTTAAGAGAGTTGTCATAGCAAGAAGTTTCTTATTGAAAACTTTAGAAAAGAATGTAAAAAAAAAAAAAAAAAAAAAAAAAACTTGAAATGATGACTATATTATGTCACGCAGTTAGTTGTTTTTGTAAAAAAATCACTTGTTATCCTCTTCTTAATAGAAGTTTAGGTGTTTTAGATCCAGTACACATAACAAAGAGGAGGAAAACTACTTGTATCATTCTTCCTTCCTTCTCTGAAAAAGTTGTCTAAAACCAAACCATGAATTAATTGCAAACTGTAAAGTCTTTTCATTTTAAGCACAAAATCCTTCAAGTATGAAGGCCAAGCATATAAATTGTCATGATTCTTTATATTGCTTTCTACACAGGAAGGTTATTAAAATTTCTGAATGTCTTTGTATGCTATTCCATTAACAATTATAAAATTTGAAAATATAAATTCAGTAGTTAGTATTTTCTGAAATATTTACAGATTACAAAATTTAATGCCACAAAAAATATTATGAAGAAAATTATTATCCCTGTTTTAGAGGTGAGAAAATTGAGAAGGAGATTGGTAGGGAGTGTGATTTCTTTATGGTCATGAAGCCAGGATGTGACAGAAAAGACTGAAATCCTTATATTTTTGATATCAAAAGCTAAGACACTAAGGAATTTTATTAGACATTTTTAAACAAAAGCATATATTGAGGTGCAATGTTAAAAATCTATTACATAATTAATTTTAGACTTTTCATGATAATAGTGATACTGTTGTTAACCCTGTAAACATATTTGCATAATCTGAAATTCGATATTAACGTAGGTGCATGCTTATTTGAATTTCTTTATTTCAAAGTCCGAAATCTAATGTAAATAAAACATAACCGCAGGTGGAATAGTATCTTGTGCAATAGATTCTCCTGCTTTTATTCTATATCTCAGCTGTTCAGCAATCTCTTAGTCTTTTCTCATCAAGGAAGTGCTACCCCAGCTGAGATGCTCTCCACTGCCGAGACGAATGGGACACAGAACCTCCAGAAGGGCAGGCCGATTTCTTTCACATTTTGTGGATAGTAATTTCCTGACAATTTCTTATATGAGGGGCAACAGCCCAGAGATGAACTGTGAATTCCTTTTCAGGTCCTGGGTGCTAATTCCCTTTTGAAAGAGATTTGTGAGATGAAACAAAGTTGGACCTGTTGTTAGGTATTTTCCCTTAGGGCTTTGAGGAAGAGTTTTATTCTGCTTTTGTAGCTCTAGTATCATAATTAGCGTCAACTCCCGTAGAAACTTCTCTGTTTTGTTTGTTTGTTGTACATTATGAAATATGATTCTGAGTGTTCCAGGGTAGGTCTGGGGGGAAGATGAAGGTACTGTGGACATCTGATGACATGTTCTTTAGCTTCAGCAATGGACTGCAGTTTGATGGAGTTAGTCCATGTTTAATATCAAGAAAACCAGGTATTTTCAAGTAATTTTCTTTGGGGAATCAATTAGGTACTTGAGTGTTGGTGGAAGAAATTTAACTTAATGGATTCCTAGATTTCTTCTGAAGGCTTACTCAGTCATAGTCACTCAGCTCAAAGATAAATTTATATTTTTTTAGCATTTGGTACTTAAAAATGTCATACTTATAGTGGGCCAGTGGAATAGATATTATACCAATTTCTAGAGATGAAAAGTTAAGCCGCAGAAAGACACACAGTGGATCTCACATTCCCAAAGCAAGCACTTTCTACTATATCATGCACACAAGTTTAGATTTCTAAGAAAAAGTAGCAAAGCAATGATAGGTGTTTTTTATTAACAAAAACATAACCGGATAATTTTCCTGAATAACCAGTTTTGAGTAACAAAACAGGTTACTTATATTTTATTTTTGTTCTTATGCTGTTTGGTAAGAATATGGCATGAAATAACACAGTAGTGGGAAAAAATATTCTTTAAAATATTTTATCCCTTTAATTTCAAAGTAGGACATACACACAATGATAAAACAAAAGACACATAAAAGGTGATGGCAATTATATCTCCTATGACCCCTTCTCTCCTTCCCTGTCCACGTTACTGAGTTTTAATGACTGGTCGAGTTTTCTGTGTTCAGCTCTTTTGATGGCGACCGTCATAACATAACTTCACAATGAAGGAATTGGACTGTCAGCATCTGAACCAACTAATCAAAATTAACATCTCTAATGATGGGTCAACCAGACAGTATGTGCCTCCTGAGGTGATGCAGCCGGAAGGACACAGCCCCACCTATGAAATTTAATCAAGTCTTTAGAGCTAACTACAGTCTAGGAACCCATTGCCATTGAGTCGATTCCGACTCATAGTCGGCCTTATAGGACAGAGTAGAACTACCCAACAGGTTTGCAAAGGAGTGATTGGTGGATTCAAACTGCTGACCTTCTGGTTAACAACCATAACACTTAACCACTGCACCACCAGGGCTCCACAGTCCAGGAAACATAATGATAAAAGAACTCATTGATAAAATGCCAGCAAGAAGCTAACAGACATAACAAGATGAAGGATAATCTTAAACAAATAAACAGAAAACAACAACTGACTTTATTTCTTTCAGAAGTTAAGGCTTTAAAGAAAAATATTGGACATGGGCATACACTGGATGTTAAAAGAGGCTTATGAGACACAACACCTAAATAATTTATGGTCTGTGTTTAGATCCTGATTTAAACAAACCCACTGTTTAAAATAATTTTTAAGGCAGGTAAATTACAGTGTAGCCTAGGTATTTGACAATTCCAAGGAATTGTTGCTCTTTTTATTAGGTGTGATAATAGCACTCTGGGTATATGTGAAAATGTCCATAATTTTTATACATATATACAGAAATATGTAGAGATGACAGGAGATTATGTCTGGGATTTGCTTTAAAAACAAGCAAAAAGAGGATTAGATAAAGCAGGTAAGGTAAAATCTTAATAATTTGAATCTAGATGATGGATATATAGATTCACACATACACAGCTATAATATTCTGGGTACATTTGAAAATGCTCACAATACTTCTTAAAGTGTGTGGTTTTGTAATTCAGGGATAGAAGAATTGTGCTGGGATGGCTGTCTCCATTTTAATGAGTCAAGTGTCTGATTTATCGTTTATTTAATTTTAAGTATTCAACAGTGAATAAATTTTTTATATATTACCTACAGATTCTGATAATTTTGTCTATCCTAATTTAATATCTCATCAATATTCTTAATTGCATGGTTCATGTGAAATATGCATAAAAGTGAACTCAGAAAAGTTAATTTTGGAACTTTATACTGATTTTGGGGACTAAGACACATAGCAGAGTACAGGATCAGCGGAAAAGAGGAAGACCCTCAATGAGGTGGATTGACACAGTGGCTGCAACAATGATCTCAAGCATAACAGTGATTGTAAGGATGGCTCAGGACAAGGCAGTGTTTCATTCTGTTGTGCATAGGGTCGCTATGAGTTGGAACCAATTCGACGGCACCTAGCAGCATCAACAACAACAACACACAATTTGCTGTTAAAAACTATTATGACTAGATGAGGATTTATTTTACTTATTCTATTTCTGCATTACGATAAATGTTTATTCACGAAAATCAACTAAAATAAACATTAAAAGTAATAATAGTAAAATTTCACTTCATAGCACAGATACAGAATTTTCAGTCTTCTTAAAAACTTAAAATATAAGACTGGTTAAGAAAAAAAAAGACTTTTTCAACCTAAATGTGGAAATTTTGAGTATTTATTAAAATAAATTAATATTTTAAAATGATAATTTTATAGCTTAAGGTAGTATAATGTGCACTTAGGCCACATTCAATGCAATATGCATGATTCATTTACATACTTATAGATGTAAAATCCATCCATTTAATTAGAACTACTTTTCTCTTAACAGTTCGTACTTGCCATATTTTGAATGATATCCATGTATAATGAAAGAAGACCCATATTAAATTCTAGTAGGGACGACAAATTTTACTTTATTTTAAGTACAACTCATTATTTAAATTAAAAAAAAAACATATTTTACCTGTTTACATATTTAAGAAAGTAACAGAGGGTTTTGTGTTTGAAATCCATTTTCCATACTGAAGACATTTATCACAGAATGAATTAGTTATCACAAGTAGGGTCATTTAAAAATAATAATAACAACTTTTTCCATTTTTTTCTTCTCTGTGAACCTAAGTAAAATTATTGCTTCTTTACCATGAGCTAAGTCATCTATTTTAAATTTTGCAGACAAGCAAAAATTGATGCTCAATAATTGAACCAAAAAAATCACTGCAGTAGAGTCGATTCCAACTCATAGCGACCCTATAGGCCAGAGTAGAACTGCCCCATAGAGTTTCCAAAGAGCACCTGGTGGATTTGAACTGCTGACCCCTTGGTTAGCAGCCACAGCTCTTAACCACTACACCACCACGGTTTCCGCTCACTAAACAGTTTAGTCAAATATCATGTTGGTGAAAGTTAATTTTATGTGTCAACTTGGCTAGGCAATTGGTACCTAGTTGTTTGCTCAAACACTAATGTATATATTTCTATGAAGCATTTATATGTGCTTTTTTTTTTTAGTACTTAAATAAGTTGACCTCAAGTAGAGAAGGTTACCCTCCATTATGTGGGTAAAAAAAAAATAAAATTGTGGGTAGGTCTCCTCTAATCAATGGAAGACAAATCCAAAATTTCCCAAGGATAAAGATTCTGAATCTAGACTAAATATAAATATTTTGCTGGGGTTTCCAGCCTGTTGCCTGACCTGTGGATTTTGGGGTTGTCAGTCCCAAAATAATGTGAGTCAATTCCTTAATTCTCTCTCTCTCTCTCTCTGTATCTATATAGGTAGATATGTAGACGATACATAGATATAGATATATAGATCATGTTATCAATAGGGACCAGTCCCTGGAGAAGGACATCATGACTGGTAAAGTAGAGGGTCAATGAAAAGAGGAAGTCCCTTGATGAGATGGACTGACATACTGGCAGCAAAAATGGGCTCAAGCATACCAATGATCGTGAAGTTGATGCAGGACCAGGCAGTGTTTCATTCTGTTGTACGTAAGTTCACTATGAGTCAAAACTGAATTGATGGCACCTAACAACAGCAGACATATAGATAGATAAAATTTTGGTTCTGTTTCCCTGGAGAAACCTAGTAGAACTGCCCCATAGGTTTTCCAAAATTGTAATCTTTACAGAACCAGACTGCCACATCTTTGTCCTACAGAGCAACTGGTGGCTTCAAACTGCTGACATTTCTGTTAGTAGCTGAGCACTTAAACACTGTGCCACCAGCACTACTTGGAGAACCCTAAGACAGTCAGATATTTGTCAGATGTCAGGCCAAAATGAAGAAATTAAAGATCGCTTCCAGTTTCTGCATTCTGAAATTGATCGAATGCAATCAGGATGCATTGATAATTACTGGTGGTTGGAATGTGAAAGTGGAAATAAAAAAGAAGGATCAGTAGTTGGAAGATACAAGTAGATTTGGTGATAGAAATGATGCTGAAGATTGCATGATAGAATTTTGCAAGACCAACTCTTCTTCATTGCAGATACCTTTTTTCAACAACATAAACAGCAACTATACACCTGGAACTTACTAGATGGAATATACAGAAATCAAATTGACTATATCTGTGGAAAGACACTATGGAAAAACTCAATATCATCAGTCAGAACAATGCCAGGGGCCGACTGCAGAACAGACCATCAATTACTCATGTGCAAGTTCAAGTTGAAACAGAAGAAAATTAGAACAAGTCCATGAGAGTCAAAGTATGACCTTGAATATATACTACCTGAATTTAGAGGCCACCTCAAGAATAGACTTTACACATTGAATGCTAATGACCGAAGATCAGACAAGTTATGGAATGACATCAAGGACAACATACATGCAGAAAGTGAGAGGTCATTAAAAAGACAGGAAAGAAAGAAAAGACCAAAATGGGTGTCATAAGAGACTCTGAAGCTTGCTCTTGAATGTCGAGTAGCTAAAGCAAAAGGAAGGAACGCTGAAATAGAAGAGCTGAACAGAAGGTTTCAAAGGATGGCTCAAGAAGACAAAGTAAAGTATGATGATATGTGCAAAGACCTGGAGATAGAAAACCAAAAGGGAAGAACACACTCGGCATTTCTTAAGCTGAAAGAACTGAAGAAAAAATTCAAGCCTCGAGTTCCAATAGTGAAGGATTCTACAGGGAAAATATTAAATGATGCAGGAAACATCAAAAGCAGATGAAAGGAATACAGAGTCATTATACCAAAAAGAATAGGTCGCCATTCAACCATTTCAGGAGTTAGCTTATGATCAGGAACCGATAGTACTGAAGGAAGAAGTCCAAGCTGCACCGAAGGCACTGACGAAAAACAGAAGTCCAGGAATTGACAATATATCAATTGAGATGTTTCAACAAATGGATGCAGTACTGGAAGTGCTCACTCATCTATGCCAAGAAATTTGGAAGATAGCTACCTGGCCAACCTACTGGAAGAGATTCATATTTATGCTTATTCCCAAGAAAGGCAATCCAACTGAATGCAGGAATTATCTAACAATATCATTAATATCACAGGCAAGTAAAATTTTGCTGAAGATCATTCAAAAGTGGCTGTAGCAGTATATCGACAGGGAGCTGACAGAAAGTCAAGCTGGATTCAGAAGAGAATGTGGAACCAGGGATATCATTGTTGTTGTCAGATTGAGCCTGGCTGAAAACAGAGAATACCAGAAAGATGTTTACCTGTGTTTTATTGACTATGCAAAGGCATTTGACTCTGTGGAACATAAAAAAAGATGGATAACTTTGCAAAGAATGGGAATTCCAGAACACTTAATTGTGCTCATGAGGAAACTGTACACAGATCATGAGGCACGACAAGGGGATATCGAGTGGTTTAAAGTCAGGAAAGGCGTGTGTTAGGGTTGTATCCTTTCAACATACTTGTTGAATCTGTATGCTGAACAAATAATCAGAGAAACTGGACTCTATGAAGAAGAACTGGGCATCAAGATTGGAGGAAGACCCATTAACGACCTGTGATATGCAGATGATACAACCTTGCTTCCTGAAAGTGAAGAGGATTTGAAGCACTTACTGATGAAGATCAAAGACCACAGCCTTCAGTATGGATTACACCTCAACACAATGAAAACAAAAATCCTCAGCAGAGCCAAGATGGCAGAATAGACAGATGTTCCTGGCGAGCCCTCTTTACAACAAAGACACAAAAAAACAAGTGAAACGAGTATATTCGTAACAAGCTGGGAGCCCTGAGCATTAAAGGCAAGCTTAGACAACGAACTGAAGGGCAGGGGGAGAAAGAGGCCATTCAGAAGTGGAGAGGAGTTATCAGACCTGAATCGTGGGGAGCCCTCAGACACCATGCCCGGAGCAGCAGTGGCGGGGATGGGCTGGTACAAGCATTCGGCCTCAGTTTTCTCAGGGAGAAGCAGTCAGCCACACAGCCTGCTCACACCACTGGAACCTAAGGAGAACGGCGCTTTTGGCAAAAGCTGAGTACTTGCATGTATTTTACCATGCCCCCCCACCCCCAAGCCGGATTCAGCGGCTGAATCCCTAGGCCTGAGATAGACCCTGGTGAGCATCTAGAGCCATCCTCCCGACCTTGGGGAAGGAAAAAATTTGCAGTTGGGGGGAAAAGATAATTTGCTAGCTCCATTAATCAGGGGAGCTCAGGACAGAAGCGGCTCCTGTCCAGGCATAAACTGTCCATGGACTTTGAGCACCTTTCCCTTCTGCATGGACTTTTGTGGGCCTATTTCGGGAGAATAGGCCCTTGTTGGCAAATTTCAACCATTTCAGCTGTGTGGTGGAGAGGTGGGTGTTTGATGTTTGACATTGCTTTGCCTATTAAACAAGGTCCTCACCTACCCACATCAGGGACCTAAGGACTGGTAGCTCCACTCAGGTCACCCAACCACCCGCGACAGGGGTCCAAAGATAACTGGTACCTCCCAGTCCTTACAACCAAAAACTTTGGGTGCCCTTGGTCTCTCTGCAGAACCCACCCACCAGCATGCTCTAGGGAACAGAGATGCGTTTTTCTCAGAGATACTCAGGGGTTGGTTCTCAGCCCCATGCCTTGTTCAGAGTGTGACCCCCTACTGCAATCAGACACCGGTATATAAGCCAATCACCCCTGCCCCTCTAAGACTGTAGGACAGAGCCTGTACCACACACTTGATGATCAGCTACCTGGAAATCTAAGCTGAATTCATACAAGAAAAACGAATGGACTCCTAGACCGATATGCCTGATAACACCTCTAGCCAGCTGGGGACAGAACACCAGAGCCCAAAGGCAAAAATAATCAAGCTAGGTTACTCAAGCAACCCGTACAGGTACACCAAAACAAAACAAAGCAAGCAGCTATGACACAGTAAGCAAGCATAAACTAATACAATAACTTATAGGTGACTTGGAGACAACAGTCAATATCAAGTCACATAAAGAAACAGACCATGAGCATCTCAACAGGCTCTCAAAACAAAGAATCCAGGGATCTTCTACATGAAAGTGCATTCCTGGAATTGCCAGATGCAGAATACAAAAGCTTAATATACAGAACCCATCAAGACATTAGGAAGGAAATGAGGCAGTAAGCAGAACAAGCCAAGGAACACACAGATAAAGCAACTGAAGAAATTAGAAACATTATTCAGGAACATAATGAAAAGTTTAATAAGCTTGAAAAATCCATAGACAGCAATCAGAAATTCAGAAGATTAACAATAAAATTACAGAATTAGACAACTCGATAGAAAGTCAAAGAAGCAGAATTGAGCAAGTAGAAGCTAGAATTTTTGAACTGAAAGATAAATCACTTGGCACTAAAGTATTTGAAGAAAAAACAGAAAAAAGAATTTTTAAAAAATCAAGAAACCTTAAGAATCATGTGGGAGTCTATCAAGAGAAATAACCTATGAGTGACTGGAGTACCAGAACAGGGAGGGATAACAGAAAATAGAGAGAAAATTACTGAAGATTTGTTGGCAGAAAATTTCCCTGATATTCTGAAACATGAGAAGATATCTATCCAAGATGCTCATTGAACTCCACATAAGGTAGATGTTAAAAGAAATTCACCAAGACATATTATAATCAAACTTGCCAAAACCAAAGATAAAGAGAGAATTATAACAGCAGCGAGGGATAAACAAAAAGTCACTTAAAAAGGAGAGCCAATAAGAATAAGCTCAGACTACTTAGCAGAAACCACGCAGGCAAGAAGGCAATGGGATGACATATATAAAAAAATTGAAGGAAAAAAATTGCCTGCCAAGAATCACGTACCCATTCAAAACTGTCTCTTAAATATGAGGGTGAAATTCAGACATTTCCAGATAAACACAAGTTGAGGGAATTGGTAAAAACCAAACCAAAACTACAAGAAATACTAAGGGGAGGTCTTTGGTTAAAAAATCAATAATATCAGGTATCAAACCAAGACTAGAACACTGGGCAGAGCAACCAGAAGTCAACACAGACAGGGAAATTAAAAAAAAAAAAAGCAAGACTATTTAAAAAAAAGGCCAAAACAGGGTAACAGCAATGTTATTATATAAAAGAAGACAACATTAAAATAATAAAGAGGGACTAAAGAAATGTAAACATACACCTTCCATATGGCGAGGAAGATACAGCGATACAAAGAAATAAAAGTTAGTTTTAAATTTAGAAAAATAGGGGTAAATAATAATATAATCACATAGGAAACAAACTATCCTACTCATCAAAATAAAATACAAGAGAAAAATACAGACTCAGCAGAAACAAAGTCAGCAACAACAAATAGGAGGAAAGGACAATATATAAAGAGAATCTACTCAGCACATAAAATCAAGTGGGAAAAAGAAACTGTCAACAACACAGAAAAAAAGACATCAAAATGATAGCACTAAATTCATACCTATCCATAATTACCCTGAATGTAAATGGACTAAATGCACCAATAAAGAGACAGAGAGTGGCAGAATGGATTAAAAAATAAGCACTGTCTATATGCTGCCTACAAGAGACACACCTTAGACTTAGAGACAGAAACAAATTAAACTCAAAGGATGGAAAAAAATATATCAAGCAAACAACAATCAAAAAAGAGCAGGAGTGGCAATATTAATTTCTGACAAAATAGACTTTAAAGTTAAATCCATCAGAAAGGATAAGGAAGGACACTGTATATTGATTAAAGGGACAATACACCAAGAAGATATAACCATATTAAATATTGATGCACCCAATGACAGGGCTGCAAGATACATAAAATGAACTCTATCAGCATTGAAAAGTGAGATAGACAGCTCCACAATAATAGTAGGAGACTTCAGCACACCACTTTGGGTGAAGGACAGGACATCCAGAAAGAAGCTCAATAAAGACAAGGAAGATCTAAATGCCACAATCAACCAACTTGACCTCGTAGACATATACCCAACAGCAACCCAGTATACTTTCTTTTCTAGTGCACATGGAACATTCTCTAGAATAGACCACATATTAGGTCATAAAGCAAGCCTTAGCAGGATCCAAAACATTGAAATATTACAAAGCATGTTCTGTGAGCATAAGGCCATAAAAGTGGAAACCAATAACAGGAAAAGCAGGGAAAAGAAATCAAACACTTGGAAACTGAACAATGCCCTGCTCAAAAAAAGACTGGATTATAGAAGACTTTAAGGATGGAATAAAGAAATTCATAGAATCCAAAGAGAATGAAACACTTCCTATCAGAACCTTGGGACGTAGCAAAAGCGGTGCTCAGAGGCCAATTTATATCAATAAATGCACACATCCAAAAAGAAGAAAGGGCCAAAATCAAAGAATTATTGCTACAACTTGAACAAATAGAAAGAGAGCAACAAAAGAAACCCACAGGCACCAGAAGAAAACAAATAATAAAAATTAGAGCTGAACTAAATTAAAAACAGAAAAACAATTGAAGAATTGACAAGACCAAAAGCTGGTTTTTTTGAAAAAATCAACAAAATTGATAAACCACTGACCAAACTGACAAATGAAAAACAGGAGAGGAAGCAAATAACCCAAATAAGAAATGAGAGGGGCGATATTACAACAGAACCAAATGAAATTAAAAGAATCATATCAGATTACTATGAAATGCTATACTCAAACAAATTTGTAAACCTAGAAGAAATGGATGAATTCCTAGAAACACACTACCTACCTAAACTAACACAAACAGAGGTAGAACAACTAAATAGACCCATAACAAAAAAAGAGATTGAAAAGGTAATCAAAAAACTCCCAAGAAAAATCCCTGGTCCGGAAGGCTTCACTGCAGAAATCCACCAAACTTTCAGAGAAGAGTTAACACCACTACTACTAAAGGTATTTCAGAGCATAGAAAAGGACGGAATACTACCAAACTCATTCTATGAAGCCACCATATCCCTGATACCAAAACCAGGTAAAGACACCACAAGAAAAGAAAATTATAGACCTATATCCCTCATGAATATAGATGCAAAAATCCTCAACAAAATTCTAGCCAATAGAATTCAACAACATATCAAAAAAATAATTCACCATGACCAAGTGGGATTCATACCAGGTATGCAGGGATGGTTAAACATAAGAAAAACAATTAATGTAATCCACCACATAAATAAAACAAAAGACAAGAATCACATGATTTTATCAATTGATGCAGAAAAGGCCTTTGACAAAGTTCAACACACATTCATGATAAAAACTCTCAGCAAAATAGGAATAGAAGGAAAATTTATCAACATAATAGAGGGCATTTATACAAAGCCAACAGCCAACATCACCCTAAATGGAGAGAGCCTGAAAACCTTCCCATTGAGATCGGGAACCAGACAAGGATGCCCTTTATCACCACTCTTATTCAACATTGTGTTGGAGGTCTTAGCCAGAGCAATTAGGCTAGATAAAGAAATAAAGGGCATCCAGATTGGCAAGGAAGAAGTCAAAGTATCTCTATTTGCAGATGACATGATCTTATACACAGAAAACCCTAAGGAATCCTCCAGAAAACTACTGAAACTAATAGAAGAGTTCAGCAGAGTATCGGGATACAAGATAAACATACAAAAATCAGTTGGATTCCTCTACACCAACAAAAAGAACATTGAAGAGGAAATCACCAAATCAATGCCGTTTACAGTAGCCCCCAAGAAGATAAAATACTTAGGAATAAATCTTACCAGAGATGTAAAAGACTTATACAAAGAAAACTACAGTACGCTTCTGCAAGAAACCAAAAGAGACTTACATAAGTGGAAGAACATACCTTGCTCGTAGATAGGAAGACTTAACATTATAAAAATGTCTATTCTACCAAAACCTATCTATACATTTAATGCAATTCCGATCCAAATCCCAAGGACATTCTTTAATGAGATGGAGAAGCAAATCACTAATTTCATACGGAAGGGAAAGAGGTCCCGGATAAATAAGGGGTTACTGAAAAAGGAGAACAAAGTGGGAGGCCTTACTTTACCTGAGTTTAGAACCTACTATATACCGACACAGTAGTCAAAACAGCCTGGTGCTGGTACAACAACAGATACATAGACCAATGAAACAGAATTGAGAATCCAGACATAAACCCATCCACATATGAGCAGTTGATATTTGACAAAGGACCCAAAACAGTTAAATGGGGAAAAGGCAGTCTTTTTAACAGATGGTACTGGCATAACTGGATATCCATCTGCAAAAAAACGAAACAAGAGCCATGCCTCACTCCATGCACAAAAACTAACTCAAAGTGGATCAAAGACCTAAATGTAAAATCTAAAACTATAAACATCATGGGAGAAAAAATAGGGACAATGTTAGGAGCCCTAATACATGGCATAAACAATATACAAAACATTATAAAGAACGTAGAAGAAAAACTAGATAACTGGGAGCTCCTAAAAATCAAACACCTATGCTCATCCAAGACTTCACCAAAAGAGTAAAGAGACTACCTACAGACTGGAAAAAGTTTTTAGCTATGACATTTCTGATCAGTGCCTGATCTCTAAAATCTACATGATACTGCAAAAATTCAACTGCAAAAAGACAAATAACCCAATTAAAAAATGGGTAAAAGATATGAATAGACACTTTGCTAAAGAAGACATTCAGGTAGCTAACAGATACATGAGGAAATGTTCACAATCATTAGCCATTAGAGAAATGCAGATCTAAACTACAATAAGATTTCATCTCACTCCAACAAGGCTGGCATTAATCCAAAAAACACAAATAATAAATGTTGGAGAGGCTGTGGAGAGATTGGAACACTTCTACACTGATGGTGGGAATGTCAAATGGTACAACCACTTTGGAAATCGATTTGGCACTTCCTTAAAAAGCTAGAAATAGAACTACCATACGATCCAGCAATCCCACTCGAGAAATACGAGCCTTTACACAAACAGATTTATGCACACCCATGTTTATTGCAGCACTGTTTACAATAGCAAAAAGATGGAAGCAACCAAGGTGCCCATCAATGGATGAACGGATAAATTATGGTATATTCACACAATGGAATACTATGCATAGATAAAGAACAGTGAGGAATCTGTGAAACATTTCATAACATGGAGGAACCTGAAAGGCATTATGCTGAGTGAAATTAGTCAGTTGCAAAAGGACAAATATTGTATAAGACCACTATTATAAGAACTTGGGAAATAGTTTAAACTGAGAAGAAAACATTCTTTTGTGGTTACAAGAAGGGGGAGGGAGGGAGGGTGGGAGAGAGGCATTCACTAATTAGATAGTAGATAAGAACTACTTTAGGTGAAGGGAAAGAGCACACAATACAGGGGAGATCAGCACAATTGGACTAAACCAAAAGCAAAGAAGTTTTCTGAATAAACTGAATGCTTCAAAGGCCAGCGTAGCAGGGGCAGGGGTCTGGGGACCATGGTTTCAGGGGACATCTAAGTCAATTGGCATAATAAAATCTACTAAGAAAACACTCTGCATCCCACTTTGAAGAGTGGCGTCTAGGGCCTTAAACGCTAGCAAGCAGCCATCTAAGATGCATGAAATGGTCTCAACCCACCTGGATCAAAGGAGAATGAAGAACACCAAGGACACAAGGTGATTACAAGCCCAAGAGACAGAAAGGACCACATGAACCAGAGACTACATCGTCCTGAGACCAGAAGAACTAGATGGTGCGCCGCTACAACCTATGACTGCCCTGACAGGGAACACAACAGAGAACCCCAGAGGGAGCAGGAGAGCAGTGGGATGCAGACTCCAAATTCTCATAAGACCAGACTTAATGGTCTGACTAAGACTAGAAGGACCCCGGTGGTCATAGCCCCCAGACCTTCTGTTGGCCCAGGACGGGAACCATTCCTGAAGCCAATTCTTCAGACATGGATTGGACTGAACAATGGGTTGGGGAGGGATGCTGGTGAGGAGTGAGTTTCTTGGATCAGGTGGACACTTGAGACTATGTTGGCATCTCCTGCCTGGAGGGGAGATGAGAGGGGTGAAGGGGGTTAGAAGCTGGTGAAATGGACAAGAAAAGAGAGAGTGGAGGGAGAGAGCGGGCTGTCTCATTAGGGGGAGAGTAATTGGGAGTGCATAGCAAGGTGTATATGGGTTTTTGTGTGAGAGACTGACTTGATTTGCAAACTTTCACTTAAAGCACAATAATAATTATTAAAAAAAAGAAAAATCCTTACAACTGGACCAATAACCAACATCATGATAAATGGAGAAAAGACTGAAATTGTCAAGGGTTTCATTTTACTTGGCTCCACAATCAACACCCATAGAAGCAGCAGTCAAGAAATCAAATGATGTATTGCATTGGGCAAATATGCTCCAAAAGACTTCCTTAAAGTGTTGAAAAGCACAGATGTCACCTTGGTGTATTCAATCGCCTCGTATGTATGCAAAAGCTGGACAATGAATAAGGAAGATCGAAGAAGAATTGACACCTTTGAATGGGGATGTTTGTGAAGAATACTGAATATGCCATGGATTGCCAAAAGAATAAAGAAATCTGTTTTAGAAGAACAACTAGAGTGTACCTTGGAAGCAAAGATGGCGAGACAATGTCTCACATACTTTGGACATGTTATGAGGAGGGATCAGTCCCTGGAGTAGGACATCATGCTTGGTAAAGTAGAGGGTCAGCAAAAAAGAGGAAGACACTCAGTAAGATGGATTGACTCAGTGGCTGCAACAATGGAGTCAAGCATAACAAGGATTGTGAGGATGGTGCAGGACTGGACAGTGTTTCTTTCTGTTGTATGTGGGGTCGATACGGGTTGGAACAGACAGGGAGGCACCTAACAACATCAGGGAAGAATTGCTTTCAAATTCTGGAATAAAAAACATTGTAATTAATTTCTGGAAAAGAAAAGTGTGCATTTAGCAACTCATGCATTCAATCACTAATGCCAAAAATTTTATTATGAACTTATTATTTGCCTAATGCAAGAGAAATAATAATAAAAAAAATACAATGGTCAGTGATCATTCAGAACCCGACATGTAACACAGGATACCTCCAAGTTTCCTTTGTAATATTATCTTAACTACTTCCCTACTTGTATACAGGAGACAAAATAAATTACTTCCTTATAACCCCGAATAATCTATAGTTTCTTGTCTCTGTCTTTTTGTTCATGCTGTTTTCATTTTTTGTGTGTGAAGTCCATCAAAGCTGAGCTCAAAGCCTTTTTGAAGACTAGCCCAATTATACTTTCAAGAATGGATGCATTTATTGGCTTTAAAATATTTAGAGAAATTTGGTGTTGGATGTCCTCTTCACAAATGTATGTATTTGTGTTGGAGCCATTTCTGTACATGTTTCTTGCCTTCTTGATACTAAGTGACTAACCAGAGACTGTGTCTTCCAGGTGTCTGCCCACCTGTATGTGTGTATACAAGCAAGTGATACTGCAAAGGAGAGAGGAAAGTCACTAAAATATGAGGGAGTGTGTGTCTCCATTATAATCAGTGATGCTGGTAGTTAGAATCTCAGATACTAAAGGATGTTGAAATACTTCCTAAATTATTAAAGAAGGTTACATATGATTTAATGTAGTTTTAATTATATGAATGTTGTACAATTATACTATTTTTGGAAAACCAGTAATTTATAAAATAAATAATAAAAATTATACCTATCAAAATGCCAACCATATTGATATGTCTTTTTAACAGGAACTATTTTCATTAGGAAACTCTAGTGTCATAATGGTTAGCGCTGCAGCTCCTAACCAGCAGTGTGAAACCACCTGAGGCTCCTGGAAACTGCATGAGGCAGTTCTATCCTGTCCTATAGGGTCGCCGTGAGTTGGAATTGACTCGACGGCAATGGGTTTTTTGGGTTTTATTTTCATTAGGAGCCCTGGTGGCCCAGTGGCTAAGAGCTCAGCTGCTAACCATAAGGTCAGCAGTTGGAATCTACTGGCTCTTCCTATGGCCTATAGGGCAATTCTACTCTGTCCTATAGGGCTGCTATGAGTTGGAACTGACTCAACAGCAATTTTTTTTTCTTTAGTAAATTTAGTTAGAAACATTGCCTTACATAAAAACCATATTTTAAAATATAACAGCATTCTGTCTCGCAGGTTACTCTCAGGTTACTATAATTTACTTCCCAAATGTATGCTGCTATATAAAAGCTAATTAGCAAATAGAGTAAATAATGTGAAAACACTGACATTTTGACAGCTTGATTTTTCATGGGAAATCTCTGTTATCAATGTCAATTCTAAATATAGAAGAGCCATTTGAATTTTGGGCGGATTGGCTGGCTCCGTTTCTATGACTCTAGTAATGTGACACAAACTTCCTTTCTCACTTGGTAAGAAGTGACAAGCAATTAACTCACATCATTCATTACAGAGACACACGGAGGAGAGAGCTGTACTGTAACGTTAGATGCAGATAATGATGGCTGCAAGGGTTAATTTGTGCTCATCCAAGAAAAGGGCGTCTCATGGCAAGATTTCAGATTTCACAGAAAGCAGCTGGCTTCACTACCGTGAGTTTTATATACTCCAATGCGTTTCTGTTTGCCAAACTCGGGACTTGTAGAACTGTTTTAGGGACAGTGCCCAGAACATGTGATGTGTAGTGGTTCGGTCATTTAAAACGGTTCAATCCTGTATAGAAACCAGCCTTTCTGAAGGAATTTTGTTTGTTTGTTTTGCTTTGTCTTTTTTTAGTGAAAAGTATAAAACATGAATTAATGTCTTTAGCTCTTTTGAGGGCATTGATTAGAAAACTCCTTTTTCATAAATTATTATTTTTTTACTATAAAACAGCAACAGTGACATCCAGTGTTTAGGAAAATTATTGGCAAATTGTCCCCAAGGACAGCTAAGGACCTAATGTTTTTGAATAATGATGTCTGTGAATATTTTTATGGGAACATATATAAAGAAGTATGCTAATTGTCCAAACTGGTTTTGCTAACATTGAAGTATTGTCAACGTCAACTGGTAGACGTACATGCAAACCAAACCCATTGCCTTCAAGTCAATTTTTGATTCATAGCCATGCTATGTGCAGATGCCACTAAAACCCACAACTTTCCAGTCGTGTCTGACTCACAGCGCCCTGTAGGACAGAGTAGAACTGCCCCATAGGGAGAAAGACGCTGCAGTCTTCTTTCCTAAAGATTACCGCCTTAGAAACCCTACAGGGCAGTTCTATTCTGTCCTGCAGGGTCGCTAAGAGTCAGAATCAACTCGAAGGCAGTGAGCTTGATTTTGGGTTTTCTGATTCACTCATCTGATAGTAGTTGAAAAGCAGCTAAGGCGACATCTCCGTGGCACTCTTATGGAATTGATTGAATATAGTCTGTTTCATTATTTTCAAATTCCTCTTTGCCCTTCAAGATGGACCACGTGGTATTTTAGCGAGTTATTCTGCAATGAAATGGAATCTTCTAAAAATTAACACTTATGCTGATCAAAAGGCTTCACCAAAGGAGTAAAAAGAGAATCTACAGACTGGAAAAAAAAAAATTTGACTATGGCAAATCCAACAAAGCTCTAATCTCTAAAATCTACAGGAAAATTCAACATCTCTACAACAAAAAAAGACAAATAATCCACTTAAAAATGGGGAAAGGAAATGAACCAACACTTCCCCAAAGAAGACATTCAAGCTGCTAAGAGACACATGAGGAAATGCTTGCGATCACTAGCATTAGAGAAGTGCAAATCAAAACCACAATGAGATACCATCTCACCCCAACATTACTGGCATGAATCAAAAAGAAAAAAAAACAGAAAATAATCAATGTTAGAGAGGCTGTGGGAAGGTTGGAACTCTTATACGCTGCTGGTGAAAATGTAAAATGGTACAACCATTTTGGAAAATGATATGCTGCTTCCTTAGCAAGCTAGAAATAGAAATACCGTATGATCCAGCAATCCCACTCCTAAGAGTACATCCTAGAGAAATAAGAGCCATCACAAATGGACATATACACACCCATGTTCATTGCAGCATTGTTCACAATAGCAAAAAGGTGGAAGCAGCCTTGATGCCCATCAGTAGATGAATGAATGAACCATGGTACATATATATACACAAAGGGGTACTGCAAACGATAAAGAACAATGATGAATCTTCAAAGCATCTCACAACATGAATGAATATGGAGGGCATTATGCTGAGTGAAATAAGTCAATCAGAACAGGACAAATATTGTATGAGACCACTACTATAAAAACTCACGAAAAGGTTTACACACAAGAAGAAACAATCTCCAATGGTTATGAGGGAGTTGAAGGGTGGGGATGGAAAAAAAAAAAAAGAATGGAGTGGCAAGCCACAAACTTAGAAAAGGAACATACCTGTAACTCATTTATCTGACCAAGGACTTGTATCCGGAATCTCCAAAAAATAAATAAATTAGTTAACAATAAAAGACAACCCTTTTTTTAAAAAAAAGAATGGACAAATGACTTGAACAAAGCTTCGCAAGTTGATATACAAATGGCCAGTAAGTAAATGGCAAGATGCAAAAGAAAACCACAGTGAAACACCATCTCATGTATACAGAATGTCTGGAGTGAAAATTGTAAGAAATACCAAATGTCGATCAGGACAATAAGCAGGGAGAGCCCTTGTCAATACTCGCGGGAGTGTAAATGACTTTGGAAAACTGTGTTCCAGTTTCCTCTAATTTTAAACATGCATGTAACCTAAGACCTTGAAATTCCATTCCTAGGCATTTGTTCAAGATAAACAAAAATAATCTTAAGTCAAGTGTTCATCAATAGGGGGATTGATAAGAAAATTGTAATATTTCAGTACAATGGAACACTAACAAATAATAAAAATAGATGCAATATGCAACCACAAAATTGAATTTCAAAAACATGATCAGCAAAAGAAGTCAAGCACAAAAAGATCATACTGTATCGGTGAGTTTTGTGAAGTGCTACAATAAGCAAATCTAATTTGTGGTGATGAATCAGATAGGGTGGTTGTTTTTGGAGAGGGCTCCTGAATGACACAGGGAATAAGGAATCTTTTTGGCATAAAGGAAGTGTTCTAGAGTCAGTCCCCGAGTTAGGAAAGTCCGACTTACTTGTGGACAACTCATACTTCACCTTTAATGTTAAGTAAATTTGCCCTCACTTTGAAACGATTGAACCAATCCCTACTCTCAACGAATTCTCCATCACAATCACCTTCCTTTGCTGCCAGTACAACTTTTAAATCGTTGAAGTCTCCGAGACTTTCTTTGCACAAAAGTAAGGCTAAATAAGAACCTTACGCATCTGTTCCAACTTACCTACAAATTTGACTTAAAGACTTACTTAGACTTAAAGACTCACCAAAAACCAAACCCCTGGCTGTGGAGTCGATTCCGACTCATAGCGACCCTACAGACCCTAAAGACTCAAGTAGGAAAGAATTTCTTTCACAACCTGGGGACTGCCCGTATTCGGTTTTCTGCTGTTTACATGTTTGTCAAATTCCACCAAACTGAACACTTAACAATCTATGCATTTTATTGTATCCAAATCATAAGCAGTAAATAAAAAATAAAAATACTTAAATGATTTTTACTCCCAAGGAGTTTACTTTCTCATAGTGGCAGAAAGGAAAGCACCTATAACAGCTAGACTACAAATCCCAACATCGTTGACTCTACAAGAAAGTGACACCACGAAATCCGTCTTCTTTAGTTTAAAGCTTAGACCACCTTCTCTCTCTTCAGTGTACATGCAAGCTTATCTGTGACAGGCGAGGGGACTCAGGCTCTTCCTGCTTAACTTCTAAGTTAGTTTCATAATAACCCAACCCATCGCCGTTGAGTTCATTCCAACTCATGGTGACCCTTTAGGACACAGCAGAACTGCCCCATAGGGTTTCCAAGGCTATGTGTAAATCTCTACAGAAACAGACTGCTGCATTTTCCCCCCAGAGTGGCTGGTGGGCTCCAACTGCAGACCTTTTGGTTACCAGTTGAGTGCTTAACCACTGTTTCATCAGGGCTTCCTACAGTTTCATAATAGTTATATCCAAAATGGAATAAAATATATCATTAATATATAAAATATATTAACGCTATAGGAGAAATCTTAGGCTTATGGTTTCTAGAACCAGATATAGTTTTAATCCTTGCACCTCTCTTCATTATCTGTTATTCTAAGTTATTCTATGGTTATTCTAAGGAAAATAACTACTTAATTCTTTTTTCTTTCTAGTATATAGTTTGCACTAATCATATATTATTTGTTTAAAAGATCTACCCAACAAATTTTCCTAACTTTTTAATTTTCATTTTTCAGGTAGTTAAAAAAAAAATTAATCACACATCAAACCAAGAGTTAACACAAAGGCAAGCTTATTTTTGGAATTCAATGAGTTTGTTTTGGATACCAGACTTAAAACTATCACAGGATTTATGTGAAAATGACCAAATCTAAAATTCTTGAAGCCATTTATCCTAAGTACTTTAAATATTTTCCCCCTGTAAATTTATTTATTTGCTTATAAAATTTTTTATATGGTTAATAAGAAGTTTGCTTACATCTAAAAAAAAAAAGCGATCATTAATTGTTATTATTGAACTCCAAGTAAATGCTGTATTTAAACTCGATCATTGAATAGATTTAAAATATGTATTTCTGGTTTTATAGATAAAGCCATTCAACTGGATGCCTTTTATTTTGCTTGAGAAACTTACTAACTTATTGTCACATCATATGCACAATTAGAGTGGCCTATGTGGAAAGAAATTCTCATAATTAATCGGAGAAATATTCCTCAAAGAAGAATTTGCATGCAAATAGGATAAAGCTTTCCCCAAGCTCATTATACAATATGGACATGTTTTAACTTTTCGTCTTAATTATTTGCATCTCAAAGATCCCTCCCTTGAATTGTGTCTAAAGGGAGTCAGTCCTCCTTTTAAAAGACAGCTGTCAAGGAACTGGAGGCTCTTCAATTTATCGGTGCCACTTCCTTTTCTGCCACACGGGGTCGGTGTTTAAATGGATAAGTTCGCTCAGGGCTTTGCTGACTCCTTGCTAGTCCAGATTCATGCAGAGGCTAAAATGGCCCTTCCAGACAAGATAACCCCTTTCTCTCAACGGTAAGCTTGATGGAACATAGACCACATTTGGGAGGCAAAGTTTTCAGATCTCTTTGATTGGTTCTTTACTGGCTTATGCTAGTAGTGCTGGGCCAGGACCTGGTCCAATATTGCCTGCCTCACAAATCAAGATTAATGGTTCCCTTTGTCACGATAATCAATGACCCAAAGAATCTATTTACCTCTCTCTCTGCAATCAGGGTTATCCTGAGCTTTCTAAGGGAAGTTCAAAAGGGACTTCTGCTCTTAAGGAAGACTACCCACAGTGATTCGGAACAGCCCAATAGGAGCTTAAACTGGAAATTAACTTCGTTATTCCAAGCGCCTCTTCCCATACTTGGGGTGGCTTCCACATGCTCTTTCTGCCGTGGAAAACCACTCCATCTGGGACTCTCTCTCGTACAATGTAAGGAGCACATTTTATTTTCCTCACCATTCACATATCTCTGAAACCGGAACAAGGGGATGTGAAAGCATATAGAATTGTGCAATGAAGATAGCTAAAGACCACTTTTGAAGGTGATGATGTAAGGGAAGAAGATACAACGTGACCTGTCCAAGTTCTACTCTCAGTGGAAAAACAGACATTTTAAAAGGTGGCTAGTACTTGTGATTTCTTGACAGAAAGCTAAATCATTATCATCATATTACTTGATTGCATTTTGCTTTGAGGCATTGCATTTTGTGTTTAAAAATGTAATCTTTTGGGAATCACTTGTAAAAAAATATAAACTTAAACTCTATAAATTCCATTTAATCATAATTAATCATGAAAATGAATAGTACCTAGCATTTAGACAATCAGCCATATTTTTAGTGAACTAGTGTATGAATGAACAAAGACTGTAAATCAACTTATTCCATTTTGAGAATATTTTCCTTTAATGATCGACTTTTCGTTAGAACATTTTCATATGCCTCTTAACCATTTCTTCTATTCCTGTTATGAATGACATACAAGTAATAAACATAATTGAAAAAGGGTTTGAACTTAATAATTGTTTCAAGACTTTAATATCTACTATAAAATTAATGTACACAAATATCCAAGTTTATTTTCAACAGAGAAAACTTTAAAACAAAATGTTTTAGCCCATCCAATTTTTCCCAACAGACGATAGGAGGGCTTGGGAGTGGAAGACAGTAGAAACAGCTACTTCCCTGATGAAAATGCCTGTGGTAGAGCGTTACAGAAATCAAAACCACAGGCTGTTGGAAAAAGCATTCTCGTTCGCATCTGCTGTGATGAAACAAAAGGAGAAAGGCAATCTTAAAGGTGGCCATTAGTGGTAATGACTTCCAATCACTGCTGACGAGAGTTGGTTGGAATTGGAAGTCCTGAGACGAAAAGTCTCTCTAGGCTACTGGTGCTGCTTCTGCTAGGTTGGATGCTGCTTCCATACTGACTAGAGAATACTATTTGAATTTCATCATCTCTGCCATCCTTTATGTTTGTTTGTTTGTTTTTTTCTCCATAAAAGAAGTACCTTTACTGTTGTTTTTCAGAGCTTTGATACACATACTGGCTTTTCTCATTCAGATTCAAAGTTGTCATTATGTGTCAACAACGTGTGTCTCTATCTCCTACTTCTGGGTGTTCATGTACAAGGCATAAGCATGGTTTTGAACTAAATCATTGTTTTATTGATTATGTAGGTCAAATGGCTATCTGAGTGATATAAACGTAATGTGATTACCTGGCTAGGTTTTAGCTTTGTGCCTGGGAAATCACCTGCTGAATACTCTCCCACTCCTGCGCACCGTCTTGGACCAATGTGATAGGGACCAGAGCAGAGCCCCATTTAGGGTTTGTTGCACTTATCAACCACATTCATGGGACACACTTCATACCTAGAATGGACCAACAAATGCTGGATTCCAATTTGGTACATGCAAAACATTAAGGAATAATGATGAGTTCATACCTCTTTAAAAGCCAGACAGGACCTGGGCATAATCGTGTCTTGTGCCAGAACTTATCATCTCATGTTCTCAGTTCCGTCATCCCTCTGCCCTGTCCTTTAATGCTGGACCACCATACCCTCAGATAAAGGTGTGTCCGGCAGTTCGTCCTCCAGATTTTTCCTTTATAACTTTTCACATTAGATGAATTGGGATCCATTCTCTCAGGAATACTTCTTCTCTAGATGATAAATGATGGTCTACATCTATCACTTTACCTACCCGACCCAGTGCCGTCCTCCGACTCATAGCAACCCTATAGGATAGAGTAGAACTTTACCTAGTAAAGACTTAATTCAGGATTTATTCGCTAATTGTTAGGTAGTTAATACTTGAAACAACTTAGAAAGCACTTGCAAACAGAACCCCACTAGGCAGGTGTCTCCATGGGAATTTCAGGGGTGACTGTACCTACCTTTGAAGCCAGTTTCATGTTACAGTTATGAAGTCTTCAGAGACCATATTAATTGAGTCTACCGCATCTTCTGTCTATATGTATTTCAATACCAGATATGAGCTAAATGAAAGTAGACTTTTAAAGGGCTCCAGGGAAGTCAAAGGAAGGCAGAGAGCAGACTTCTGAACTGCCTATGTCCCTCCTCCCCTGTCTCCGAATCCTTCAGCAATGATTGCCTCTTGTGGCACAAAGCTCAAAGCTGCTAACAGCACAGCTCAGTAATAGGTGATATTTTTAGAAAGGTGATGGTAATGAAGGAAATGCTTACATGGTTTCATTAAATATTACATGTTGACTTTCTGCCACTCTTCCAGCTCATGAGTGAGAAAGTCAGAAATGTAGTGTGCCCTTGCACTAATTAGCCAAATCAGATGATTTGTCCTTAAAGGGTTCATGTCCATGCCTACCTGCAGGATTTTGTTTGTTATCCTCAAGGAGTTGAAAGCTGCCTTCTCTCCTCCTTGTCTATAATCTTGCAAAGAAAATCTCATTCGATGAAAGTTACCTTTATTTGAACATCTCCTACCTTTTCCACTACCTTGGAAACTTTCATTCATTCTCTCATTCGACAATAATGATCAGGCACCTGCAATGTGCCAAACACGGTGTCAGACCCTGGATATAGAACAGAAAATGATAGATATGATCTATCTCATTATGAAACATATAGTTTGATGCTGGATAAATAAGCACATTTTTTTGAAAATGGTCATAATTACTCTGGAAAAAGGAATAAGATGCTAAGAGAGAGAATACAGCATGGATGATGACATAATTCAGGTTGGACAGTCAGAAATATCTCTACAAAAGCGACATTTAAGCATGTATATGCAAGATGAGTAAGCACTATCTAGGGCATGGTAAGACATTTCAAGCAGAGGGAATAGACGGAGCAAATGATCTGTGACGGGAAAGAGTTTGGTGCATTTTAGAAAAGTAAATAAAATCCATATGGCTTGTGACTGGAACAAGTCAAGAGTAACAGCATGATGCAATAACTTTTTAGAGAGGCGGGTGGAGATCAGATCATGCAATGTCCCATGCTAAGAGGCTTGTAATGTATTAAAATGAAATAAATTATTGGAGGAGTCAAGCAGAAATGTGATATTATCAAATTTGTACTATAAAAACTTAACTTAAAAAAAGACATTCTTACTGATGGTGCAATAAGAACAGCACATAAACAAGAGAGGAATTTTGAAAGATAGTCAACTACTCCAGGGAAACTATGCTGGGCTGATATGGTGGCAGAGGTGAGGGAGGGAAGGGGAAGAATTTGAGAAGTGTTTTGGAATCAGAAATAACAAGACAATGATGGATCTAAAATGTGGGTATGAGAAAGCTAAGCATAATAATGACTCTCAGGCAAGCAACAAGTATATAGTTGTCATTTACCAAGACTGGAAAAAGCTGGAAGAAGATCAGATATGAGGGGAAATATGAAGAGTTTAGTTTTGGGCTCAAAAATTGTTCATCATCATTATTATTATTGAATGTGTGTGTGTGTGTGTGTGTTATTGGCTTTGTTCAGTTCTGTGTTAATATCAGGAATGGTATAAAATAAAAAAATCAAATCCATTGTCATCAAGTTGATTCCAACTCACAGCCACCCTATAGGAGAGAGTAGAACTGACCCATAGGGTTTCCAAGGAGTGACTGGTGGATTTGAACTTCTGATCTTTTTGGTTAGCAGCTGGCCTTTTCATTATCAGCCATAGCTCTTAACCACTGTGGCATGGTACAGGAGTTGAAAATTCAAAGATGGTAAATAAAGTCCTGTCTTTGAAATTACAGAGTTTGCAATCTCAAATTGATTCGAAGACTTTATAGCTAACAAAGAAATAAAGACAAGTAAAAACAGACCTTACCACTGGGCAGAATGGAATCAAAATGGAGAGACTTGATGATGTAGTGGTTGAGAATGGACTCTGGAACAACAATTGCATGGTTGGAAACCCACATCCTAGCTGCGTGAACATAGACAAGCACCTTAAATCTGCCTAAGTTTCCTCATATGTGAAATGGAAATAATAGTTGTGAGAGGTACATTAATTAATGCTTGTAAATCACATAGAAGAGTATTTCCAGCAGAGTTAGGGTGCAATAAATGTTAACTCTTATCATGACACAGAAAGCATGACATGGAGATAGAGAGGAAGGGAAGTACCACTTTCATTGGGCTAATATTAGGGAACATGTACAGTTCACCAACTGAACCACAATAACATCTTATGCTATCCTGACTTCTGTTACTAACATTGCTCTCCTTGTGGAAATTTGGTTGATCTTCTTTGTATCTATTATTTCTACTTCCATTTGTGCCTCCATTTACAGCTTTTTGGGAGCAAATACTATGTCATATGCCTCCCAGTTCCCTTTATAGCTCCCTCAGCAGTGGTCAATTACTCACAGGAAGGAGTCCATAAACATCCTTCAGTTGAATAGACCCAAACAGAACAACTCTCTTAGGATCCATAGAAAATCCTCTTGAACAATCAGTAGGTAATTTCCACTGTCTTATTTTTTTTTTTTTATACAAGTACAAACTTGGCAAGATTGATGCAAGATATCTTTTCCTTTTAAGCAAGAGAACACTAAAATGAAAAATTCACTGCAAAGAAATTGTGCCTCAGAGATCTGATGGGGATGGTTTCATAAATGCGAGTAATGTTTGGCTAGTAAAAGTACTTTGGTCACTTAGTTCAGTGACTAGGAAAGAAACACAATTGATAATTAAATATTTACTTTTTAGTTTTTTTGTTTGTGTGATTTCAACACCTACTTTTAGCCCTATGCATGGGTTTCAAATTAAATATGTAACTATTAAGTTCCACCTTTATAGAAAGCTGTTGAAGTATTATTGGAAATGGAAGGTGGAAGAGAGACTGGCAGGTTGTCAAAGATAAGGTCTTTCTTACCTGGCTTGATTGAGGGCTGTGACAACTAGGGTTCTAAAATAGTTGGCAGAGAAATGTGTTAGGAGACCTTGAAAAGATCCTGGCTAGGAAAAATAAATAAATAAATATGTGTGTGTGTATATATATATATATATACACACACACACACACAAAACCTGCTGCCGTCGAGTCGATGTATATATACATAAAGTGATATGTGAATACTTTCCAAGAAATCTCTTCAAGAGTAGTAAATATGAATATTTTTACAGTTTTTAGAGTAACAAACACTGACTAACCTGCTGATATTGAGCCTGCTGGAAACAAATGGGAAAAAGCACATGGGAATATTTTATTTTTCCATCTTTTCAGAAATAGCCCCAGAAAAGGTATCACAGTAAAACAACATACTGAATATGCTAAACACTCATACATATCTGAACTGGTTTTGTTTTTTCCACAACAACAGCTTTGGTTATTGATCTCAGGTGAATCCTTCATATATTGCATCTCCATCATTTCTTGACATTTTCCTCTTCTGATTCATTTTTTACTTCCAGAACTATATTTCAAGCCCTTAACATCTCTGACTTGGCTGCTAATAGCCTGAGTCCCCACAACTAAAAGTAGTTCCTCGCTCTCTAGAATGTCCTTCTTAGATCTCAGGTTGCATGTATCGTGCCAGATGGAATCACATAGCTACATGTATACATTTTTATCTTTTTTCAGTGAAGTGAGAATCCTTGACTGAATCATGAAGCATGATGGTGATACTATGCACATGATACATTATGTATGTACGTGACACAAATTAATTATCGAATAATTTTTGAATAAATAAATGATATATCTTTCAGACTAATTTTATACAACTTTACTAATTCATTTAAAAGTCCTATGATAAATCCACTACATGTTAACACAAATAATATATTTTTATGAAAACTTAATATATTTTCCAAAACAAAATATATTAGTGAGGAGAGGGTTTTGCAATTTTTCAAATCTCTTTAATATCTGGCTCAATAAAGGACAGCTTGACTTCATATATTTGCTTCTTTCAAACTTTTGTCATTTAACAAGTCATGTGGCCTCTTAAAAACTAAACGAAACACTGGTAATAGACTGAACTGGAAAGGGAAACTGATATCTTAGTGTTATGATGAACTATGGCTACTGGCTTCCCAACTCCCAGCACTACCTGACTCCATCCAAAGGATCAAATAGCTTGTTGCTAAAGAAATGTTTCTAAGACATTACTCTGTTTATAATATTTGAGGTAGATTGAATCATTGTTCCTGGTTCTCCACATTCTTCCTGTTTCTATGCCCTGTGTCATGAGACTTTGTAATATCTCCCACTAATATAGAGTGCCATTTATGTTGGACTTGGCCATGTAACTAGTTTTGACCAATGAAAGTGGACCAAAGTTACAGCATGCCAGTTAAGATGTATAGTACATTTCACATAGCCTTTCTTGTATTCCTTTGACCCTCCATTAAAAAGGTAGGGAGCTACTGGTCCAAGGAGATTGAAGAAACATATGTCATATAACTAAACCCACTTTGCCGTCTGTAGCCGAACACGGTGGATAGAACTGAGACCAGAAGAGTTACGTCTAACTTGAAGACCCAGGTAAGAAAATAAAATATTTGTTGTTGTTAATCATTTATAGTTTGAGGATGTTTTGTAATCATCAAATGCTTACTAATATGGCACCTCTATGCTCATAAAATTGAATGTTTTCCAATAGCCTGAAGAATCGAGACCATAAAATATCATGGTCAGTGCAGTTTGCGATTTTTGCCTTACCTGTCTATCATTCAATTTTCACTTTTTCAATTCTGTTTTCATTGAGTTAGGTTTTTATAAAGAATATTTTATGTTTTTAGTCCAAAAATGATTGCCATTTTAAATACCTCTAGATGGCCAAGTCCATTATATCTTTTCCTACAGCATGTTCCACAAAAACCTATCCATTCCATACAGCCAACTTCTCTTGAGAGACCTTTAAAAAAAGAATCACTTTGTATCTACTCTTTCTCAATTCATGTATTTAAATCTACTAGTACATGGTTTTAACATCATAGCCTACCTCATTAAAAAGTTGTTTTGATGAATGCCTTTAAATTCGTTAATGACAAGAATTGTACTTTTTAATCTGTAATTTTGACGGTATGTTACCACAGTGTTTTATGCATAATGGCAAGCTCATTGAATTGGCTTGAATTATTGAGAGACAATATCATGGTAAACATTGTGCAAAAAGAAATAGAGTGGAACAAGAATGGAGGATTTGAGTAGACAATTAGCCCTCCATAAATGGGACTTGCTATAATTTTTCTCTGAATTAGTCATAAGCAGCAGATGGAAATTGGTCACCAGAGATTAATCCTCTGCTATAATTAACAAAGGCAGAATCTGGAGCTGAGGCAGATGTGTGGCCAAGAGCTTGTCCAGAATCATTCCAAATCACAAATAGCTACACACTGGGAGATTCGAGTAGTTATTATCTACGTGTGGAACCTCTGATCACAGTTGAGACTCTAGTGACCCAGCCAACATCTCCTCCCCAGGCAACCACATCTTAGAAGAGGAAGCCCAAAGCTACTCTTGACCCTAGTCATATAAGCCCTATGATTTGTTTACCAAAGGAAATCTGTCCCATTCAATTTGCACCAGAGCAAAACTCTATACTTTCTCCTTCTTCTTTTTTTAAAATGTATTCACAGTTATATCTTTCTAGAATTGTAATGAAAACTAAAGAATAGTTTGCTGGCACAGCACACACTTTCTAGCAATTGTTCCTCCCGGTCTTCACTCAATGATCATAGCTGGAGTTCCCCTGCACCTGTAATAAACCAAAACCCAAGCCCAGTGCCGTCGAGTCAATTCCGATTCATAGCAACCCTATAGGACAGGAAAGAACTGCCCCATAGAGTTTCCAAGGAGCGCCTGGTGGATTTGAACTGCCAACCCGTTGGTTAGCATCCATAGCACTTAACCACTACGCCACCAGGGTTTCCACACCTGTAATACCATTGATATAACCCACCCCCTCCTCAGCTGAGTAGTCCAGATGTTGGTGGCTAGGTCTCAGGCAGTGTTGCTTCTGTTTTCCCTTGGTAGTTAGATGGTATCATGTTAACCTGTGAGGTGTTTACAACGCACATTATTTTCCATCACGTGAACGTGAAACCAGGAAAAAGGCAGCCAGTGAGGGAGATGAACAAAGCAGAAGCGAATAAACACCCAGAGGCAAAAGGTGAACAGGTGAGATTTCCAGGGGTTCCTGCTGGCTCCAGGCTTCATTCCTGCTCCTTGTTTCTTTGGGACCACTACATAACCTTATAACAAACTCTGCTTTACTCTGCTTTCACTTAAGCTTGTACTAGTTAAATTTCTTGTGACTTACAACCAAAAATGTTCTAAATTTTCAAAAATATTAAAACAATATATTTTTGTAGCTGATGGTCCTTTCTATAATTTTAAGCAATTATTCAGTAGATGATAACATTGTAGACAGAGATGATTTTGCCAAAAATACTCCCCAGACCATATTCTTGTTCAACATATCAGGGAACTTAGGGCACTTGATGTTGCCCATGTGAGATTCATGGATTCATCAACTGCAGAGTAAGGTACAAATGTCATTCTGCTGGAAGTATTCAGAATTCCAAGAACATGGAAAAAAAGGTAAATGTGGCATGATTAATCATACTGATATTGAAATGGAATACAATATTGTGTTGGTAGAAAATACAAACCAAAAGATTGTATGAGAGTATTCTGATAAGAGTGTCAGTAAAGAAGTCTTGTCAACCACTGGTCACAGTTGTTTATTTTCCTTTGTCTTTAGTACTTGCTACTGAAGTGGACAGGCTGCTTTCTCTCCTCTACCTTGTGTTTTTGGGAGAATCACACTCAGTCCAGAGGTATGTAATGGTCTGTTGCTTTAGCTTTGAGATGAAGACCCTACCTAAGGGAGAGTATCCTTCTTGTTCAAAATGCAGCCTGAGGATAATTTTTATAAATACAGGTAGATTTCCCTTTCTATTTTAATGCACATGACACATTTATATCAACTTTCTTTTATTTGTGATTACCTGCAGTCCTCTTCAGGACCACATACACTTTCATATTTGTCTCTATTCAGTTATAAGTTATCTGTTAACTAGCTGAAGTGTGATAGGCCTTAGAGACAAAGGTCTGAACTGTACGTGGAGCTGCTCCTCGTGCGTTGAGGTATGTGTTGTGACTCACACACTGTAGCATTCCCTCTGTGGCAGAGACAGCCTGGCTGTTCACATGGTTGCATCCTTCTGTTTCCAGGCACACAGTCCAAGTGCATTTCCCTGCCTTCTTTGCAGCTGGGTGTGGTCATATGATTCAGCTCTCAACTATGGAATGTGGGAGGAAGTGATCTATGAGATTTCAAAGTCAGTCCCATTAAGAACAAGAATAACAAAAACCAAGCAAACAAACCAAAAGAGGAAAATCTTCCTTATACTTCTCTGGTCTCTCCCCTCTCCCCCAACCCCACTCCGGGCCCGCCATCTTCCTAAGCACCAAAAAAAAAGAAGTTCCGGTAGAGTCGATTCCAACTCATGGCGACCCTACAGGACAGAGTAGAACTGCCACACAGGGTTTCCAAGGAGCAGCTGGTGGATTCAAACTGCCGACCTTTTTGTTAGCAGCTAAACTCCTAAGCACTGTGTCACCAGGGCTCACCCATCTCCCTAATGGATATTTATATCTAAGGAGATTTTGGAAGTTCCTGTTGCAAATGGTAGAACCTTCATCAGTTTAGTTCCTTGAATTAAGACATGGAATAGACCCTGAGATAAACTTCCAATGTGTTAAGTCACTGAGATTTTAATTTATCTGTTACACCAGCTACCATTATCTTGACTAACACACGTCACAATCTTACTAACCTGCAGCCTTCTTCAGCGCTACCTGCACGAACATGCCCACACACACATGCGTACACACATACACACCACACACATTGTTATAAAAGTATGAATTGAACACTTACTCTGTGCCAGCACTTGATAGAAAAATATGTGGAGCCTACCTTGTAGAGCGCAAAATTTGCTGCTTTGGGTTTAGCCAAATAATACAAGTCTTTTCTCCTGTGGTTTATATATTATTGTTCCATTATTACTTTTTTACAATAGTGATATTTTTCTTTTATTGTCAGTCAATAGCTAAAAATTATAAATATTTTTATTCTTCTAAATAAATGCCTCATGAGGCACTCTCACATTCCTGGATTAATACTTTTTTTGGTGATACAAGGAATTATTCTAGCAGTCCAAGTCATACTTCTACATCAAATTTATTTCAAGCAGCCATAATTACAACTAAATATACTTATGCTTTATCATGACCTCCACAGGATTTACTGTTCTCTGCTAGACTGCTTACATCTGTTTATGTCTTTGCCACTATAAATCAATCCAAACAAACTCCATTCTGCTAATACTCCCATCTGCCAACTCCCAGTCACTGTTTACCAATAGTAAAGACTCCCCATCATTCTAATAATAAGTGAATGAACCATTTTGTTTCTTTCTTCGAGCAGCAGGAAGCCATTCACCATGCTTGCTAGATTCTATTTAACAAGTAAGTGTTTGGTGAAGGATTTTCCGGACAGCAGGACTCTGAATTCTGCCACAGAAAAAAATTTAATCAGAACTCTTTGTTCTATCCTTTTGTTTTTTCTGATATTGTGCAAAGTGTTCAACATAAAACCTTCTTAACTAACTGACCAGGGGCCAAATCAATCAGGTTCTCATTCTGTCTTGCCTTCTTTAGCAGCTGGCTGCCTATGCAAAGAAAGAGAGTCACCTTTTAGATCAGATCACACAGAGAACTGAAAGTAAGTATTCGCTAGGAGTGCTGGCAATCAACGCACTTGAGAAAGATATTGGCCTGAGTATATAAACAAGCACAAATCAATTACGAATATAAGAATTTGGGGGTCATTCTACATGCAGAGGTCTTCTGCTGCTCAGATCAGTTCCAGGAAAACATAACACGATTAGCGTTAATGACCAAGGCCAAGCAATGGCATGGTGTTGAAAATGTACAAGTGCTACTTGAACAATGTGGTGGGGGACAAGAATGATTCATTTGATTTTCTACTTCCAAGGCTAAATGACATGAGATTAAATTTTGGAAAGGCAATCAGTTCCTCCTGCTTAAACATGGAGGAGCTGTGTGTGTTAATGTTATATGTCAACTTGACTATGGAGTCCAGTTGTTTGGTCAAACACTAGTCAAGAGTTTGCTATGAAGGTAGTTATATATGATTAACATTTAAATCAATTGACCTGAAGTAAAACCTTTATTCTCCTTAATGTGAGTGGGCTTCCTCCAATCAGTTGAAAGTTTTAAGAGCAAAAATTGAGGTTTCCCTAGGAAGAAGGATTCTGCCTCAAGATTGCAAATAAGCAGGCTGCTGGACTTTACAGCCTGCTACCTGGCCTACTGATTTTGGACACAAGACTGCCAGGGTTTCTCATTTGTCCTCCGACCTGTGAAGTTTGGGTATGTCAGGTCCCGCGATCTCTTGAGCCAGTTCCTTAAAATAAATCTCTATCTATATACCGATTGATCAATCAACCGATTGATAGATCGCTCTATCTATAGATCTATTTACTTATCATCTATCTATTTATCTACCATCTATCTATCTATGTATCTATTCTATTTCTGTGACGGACTCTAAGACATGTCCTTAGCTGAATTTAGAGTTGTTCTTCAAATCTCTCCTTATTTTATTCTATTTTCTCTAGTGTCTACAGTTAAAAGTGGGTCATAGATCAATGAAAAGTAATTACAACATCTGGTGAAGTTTTGGAAGTGTATAGAAATGTAAAAGCATTATTTGAAGCTGTGAATTTTTATATTACTCTCCAAACTGTAATAATCCTATTTAATAATATTCATATTAAGAACTGAGCCCCTGCTTATGATGCTACATGATTTTAAAGACCCTCTGTTTTCTATTTGGAAAGGGATAGAGGAACTGTCTAAGGTCACTAAAAGTGTTAAAAGAAGTGTGACTGACTTTGTAGCTTAAGAACATGCCATTGTTAATTAGCAACTAAGTGGCAAAGAATGACATAACATTTTAATGGCATTCTGAACTCTATAGCTAAAACTTATCTTTGACAAATAGCTAGTAGGATATATTAGATTATCTGAGAAATGACAGTACATTATGCAGTAATACTGACCTACATGAAATACTTTCCATGCTTTCAAAATTTAATTTTAAGAAATCACTTCTAAGGGTGTGTCAAATATTTTAGTACTTTTTAATATGAGATTTGTGGTACATTTAATTACTTTTGTGTGAGGCCTTTCTAGCCGTGGTCTTGTAACTCCCATCCAGGTGATTGAGCAGGACTGTGTGGTAGGGTAATTGTGGCCCACCAAGTGGATTGGTCAGTTTTGCCTTAAAAGAGAGTCGATTCCAGAGCAGAGAGAAGAATCCCAGTACCACCAAGGAGGAACAGCCAGAAGCCAGCATGTTATTTGGACCTGGGATTCCTGCACCGAGGAGCTCGTGGATCCAGGAAAGAGAGAGCAAGTTGTAACTTTGAAGATAGTGAGAAGCAATAGCAGGAGAGACCTGACAGCAGAGACCCAGCAGCAGGAGACCACATGGTGGGCTTCCCAGCCCACAGAGAGAGACAGCTGAGTGACTTTGGGGAGATGTCTAAGGCTAGGGAGAGGTGTGCCTATGAAACACAGCTGGGGACAGGCTGTCCTGGTGGAAGAACTGTATCCTGAGTGTTCCTGAGCCTGGATTTTAACTGTTCCTTCCCTAATAAATCTCATATTTGTGAGTATGGTCTGTGAGTTCTGTGTGGCCATTGCAATGAATTATTGAACCCAGCAGAGGAGTAGAGAGTGCTGTGGGAAGGACAGTTGGTGTCAGAATCAATAAAGATGGTGGAGAGAGGAGACATGTCTGACCTCCACCTCACGGGAGTCAGCCTTGTGCTTTTTTTTTTTTTTTTTATTAAGCTTCAAGTGAACATTTACCATTCCAATCAGTCTGTCACATGTAGGTTTACATACATCTTACTCCCTTCTCCCACTTGCTCTCCCCCTATTGAGTCAGCCCTTACAGTCTCTCGTTTCGTGCCAATTTTACCATCTTCCCTCTCTCTCTATCTCCCCATCCACCCTCCAGTCAAGAGTTGCCAACACACTCTCCCGTGTCCACCTGATTTAATTAGCTCACTCTTCATCAGTATCTCTCTCCCCCCCACTGACCAGTCCTTTTCGTGCCTGATGATTTGTCTTCGGGGTTGGTTCCTGTCCTGTGCCATCAGAAGTTCTGGGGAGCATTGTCTCTGGGATTCCTCTAGTCGCAATCTTACCATTCTTTTAATGAGAATTTGGGGTCTGTATCCCATTGGTTTCTTGCTCCCTCAGGAGTTGTCTGTTGTGTTCCCTGACAGGGCAGATATCGATTGTGGCCGGGCACCAACTAGTTCTTCTGGTCTCAGGATAATGTAGGTCTCTGGTTCAAGTGGCCCTTTCTGTCTCTTGGGTTCTTAGTTGTCGTGTGACCTTGGTGTTCTTCCTTTGCCTTTGCTCCCGGTGGGTTGAGACCAATTAATGTATTTTAGACGGCCGCTTGTTGGCATTTAGGACCCCAGGCGCCACAATTCAAAGTGGGATGCAGAGTGTTTTCATAATAGAATTGTTTTGCCCATTGACTTAGAAGTCCCCTCAAACCAAGTTCCCCAGACCCCAGCCCCTGCTTCGCTGACCTTTGAAGCTTTCATTTTATCTCGGAAACCTCTTTACTTTTAATCCAGTCCAATTAGGCTGACCTTCCTTGTTTTGAGTGTTGTCTTTCCCTTCACCTAAAGCAGTTCTTATCTACTGATTAATCAATAAAAAACCCTCTCCCACCCTCCCTCCCTCCCCCCCTCGTAACCACAAAAGTATGTGTTCTTCTCAGGTTTACTATTTCTCAAGATCTTACAATAGTGGTCTTATACAATATTTGTCCTTTTGCCTCTGACTAATTTCGCTCAGCATAATGCCTTCCAGGTTCCTCCATGTTATGAAATGTTTCAGAGATTCGTCACTGTTCTTTATCGATGCGTAGTATTCCATTGTGTGAATATACCACAATTTATTTATCCATTTGTCCGTTGATGGACATCTTGGTTGCTTCCAGCTTTTTGCTATTGTAAACAGAGCTGCAATAAACATGGGTGTGCATATATCTGTTTGTGTGAAGGCTCTTGTATCTTTAGTGTATACTCTGAGGAGTGGGATTTCTGGGTTGTATGGTAGTTCTATTTCTAACTGTTTAAGATAACGCCAGATGGATTTCCAAAGTGATTTTACCATTTTACAATCCCACCAGCAGTGTATGAGAGTTCCAATCTCTCCGCAGCCTCTCCAACATTTATTATTTTGTGTTTTTTGAATTAATGCCAGTCTAGTTGGTGTCAGATGGAATCTCATCGTAGTTTTAATTTGCATTTCTCTAATGGCTAATGATCGAGAGCATTTTCTCATGTATCTGTTGGCTGCCTGAATATCTTCCTTAGTGAAATGTGTGTTCATATCCTTTGCCCACTTCTTGATTGGGTTGTTTGTCTTTTTGTGGTTGAGTTTTGACAGAATCATGTAGATTTTAGAAATCAGGTGCTGGTCTGAGATGTCATAGCTGAATATTCTTTCCCAGTCTGTAGGTGGTCTTTTTACTCTTTTGGTGAAGTCTTTAGATGAGCATAGGTGTTTGATTTTTAGGAGCTCCCAGTTATCTGGTTTCTCTTCATCATTTTTGGTAATGTTTTGTATTCTGTTTATGCCCTGTATTAGGGCTCCTAGGGTAGATCCTATTTTTTCTTCCATGATTTTTATCGTTTTAGTCTTTATGTTTAGGTCTTTGATCCACTTGGAGTTAGTTTTTGTGCATGGTGTGAGGTATGGGTCCTGTTTCATTCTTTTGCAAATGGATATCCAGGTATACCAGCACCATTTGTTAAAAAGACTATTATTTCCCCAAATGACTGACACTGGTCCTTTGTCAAATATCAGCTGCTCATACATGGATGGATTTATATCTGGATTCTCAATTCTGTTCCATTGGTCTATGTGCCTGTTGTTGTACCAGTACCAGGCTGTTTTGACTACTGTAGCTATATAATAGGTTCTGAAATCAGGTAGGGTGAGGCCTCCCACTTTCTTCTTCTTTTTCAGTAATGTTGTGCTTATCCGGGGGTTCTTTCCTTTCCATATGAAATTAGTGATTTGTTTCTCTATTCCCTTAAAGTATGACATTGGTATTTGGATTGGAAGTGCGTTATATGTATAAATGGCTTTTGGTAGAATAGACATTTTTACTATGTTAAGTCTTCCTATCCATGAGGAGGGTATGTTTTTCCACTTAAGTGTGTCCTTTTGAATTTCTTGTAGCAGAGTTTTATAGTTTTCTTTGTATAGGTCTTTTACATGCTTGGTAAGATTTATTCCTAAGTATTTTATCTTCTTGGGGGCTACTGTGAATGGTATTGATTTGGTTATTTCCTCTTCGGTGTTCTTTTTGTTGATGTAGAGGAATCCAAGTGATTTTTGTATGTTTATTTTATATCCTGAGACTCTTCCAAACTCTTCTATTAGTTTCAGTAGTTTTCTGGAGGATTTCTTAGGGTTTTCCATGTATACGATCATGTCATCTGCAAATAGTGATAACTTTACTTCTTCCTTGCCAATCCGGATACCTTTTATTTCTTTGTCTAGCCTAATTGCCCTGGCTAGGACTTCAAGTACGATGTTGAATAAGAGCGGTGATAAAGGGCATCCTTGTCTGGTTCCCGTTCTCAAGGGAAATGCTTTCAAGTTCTCTCCATTTAGAGTGATATTGGTCGTTGGCTTTGCATATATGCCCTTTATTATGTTGAGGAATTTTCCTTCAATTCCTATTTTGGTTAGAGTTTTTATCATAAATGGGTGTTGAACTTTGTCAAATGCCTTTTCTGCATCTATTGATAAGATCATGTGGTTTTTATCTTTTGTTTTATTTATGTGATGGATTACATTAATGGTTTTTCTGATATTAAACCAGCCTTGCATACCTGGTATAAATCCCACTTGATCAGGGTGTATTATTTTTTTGCTGTGTTGTTGGATTCTATTGGCTAGAATTTTGTTGAGGATTTTTGCATCTATGTTCATGAGGGATATAGGTCTAAAATTTTCTTTTTTTGTAATGTCTTTACCTGGTTTTGGTATCAGGGAGATGGTAGCTTCATAGAATGAGTTGGGTAGTATTCCGTCTTTTTCTATACTTTGAAATACCTTCAATAGTAGTGGTGTTAACTCTTCTCTGAAGGTTTGGTATAACTCTGCAGTGAAGCCATCTGGGCCAGGACTTTTTTTTGTTGGGAGTTTTTTGATTACCGTTTCAATCTCTTTTTTTGTTATGGGTCTATTTAGTTGTTCTACTTCTGAATGTGTTAGTTTAGGTAAGTAGTATTGTTCCAAGAATTTATCCATTTCTTCTAGGTTTTCAAGTTTGTTAGAGTACAATTTTATGTAGTAATCTGATATGATTCTTTTGACTTCATTTGGTTCTGTTGTGATGTGGTCCTTCTCGTTTCTTATTCGGGTTATTTGTTTCCTTTCCTGCTTTTCTTTAGTCAGTCTAGCCAGTGGTTTATCAATTTTGTTAATTTTTTCAAAGAACCAGCTTTTGGCTTTGTTAATTCTTTCAATTGTTTTTCTGTTCTCTAATTCATTTAGTTCAGCTCTAATTTTTATTATTTGTTTTCTTCTGGTGCCTGATGGATTCTTTTGTTGCTCACTTTCTATTTGTTCAAGTTGTAGGGACAGTTCTCTGATTTTGGCTCTTTCTTCTTTTTGTATGTGTGCATTTATCGATATAAATTGGCCTCTGAGCACTGCTTTGGCTGTGTCCCAGAGGTTTTGATAGGAAGTATTTTCATTCTCATTGCTTTCTAAGAATTTCCTTATTCCCTCCTTGATGTCTTCTATAACCCAGTCTTTTTTCAGGAGGGTATTGTTCATTTTCCAAGTATTTGATTTCTTTTCCCTAGTTTTTCTGTTATTGATTTCTAGCTTCATTGCCTTGTGGTCTGAGAAGATGCTTTGTAATATTTCAATGTTTTGGATTCTGGAAAGATTTGTTTTATGACCTAATATGTGGTCTATTCTAGAGAATGTTCCATGTGCGCTAGAAAAAAAAGTATATTTTGCAGCAGTTGGGTGGAGAGTTCTGTATAAGTCAATGAGGTCAAGTTGGTTGATTGTTGTAAGTAGGTCTTCCGTGTCTCTATTGAGCTTCTTACTGGATGTCCTGTCCTTCTCCGAAAGTGGTGTGTTGAAGTCTCCTACCATATATGTGGAGGTGTCTATCTCACTTTTCAATTCTGTTAAAATTTGATTTATGTATCTTGCAGCCCTGTCATTAGGTGCGTAAATATTTAATATGGTTATGTCTTCCTGATCAATTGTCCCTTTTATCATTATATAGTGTCCTTCTTTATCCTTTGTGGTGGATTTAAGTCTAAAGTCTATTTTGTCAGAAATTAATATTGCTACTCTTCTTTTTTGCTTATTGTTTGCTCGATATATTTTTTTCCATCCTTTGAGTTTTAGTTTGTTTGTGTCTCTAAGTCTAAGGTGTGTCTCTTGTAGGCAGCATATAGATGGATCGTGTTTTTTTATCCAGTCCATGACTCTCTGTCTCTTTATTGGTGCATTTAGTCCATTTACGTTCAGCGTAACTATAGATAAGTAAGTTTTTAGTGCTGTCATTTTGATGCCTTTTCATGTGTGTTGTTGGCCATTTCATTTTTCCACATGCTTTTCTGTGCTGAGACGTTTTTCTTAGTAGCTTGTGAGATCCTCATTTTCATAATGTTTAACTTTGTGTTTATTGAGTCGTTACGTTTTTCTTGGCTTTTTTCTTGAGTTATGGGATTGATATTCCTTTTTGTGGTTACCTTTTTATTTACCCCTATTTTTCTAAGTAAAAACCTAACTCGTATCCTTCTATTTTGCCTTGTATCACTCTCCATCTGGCAGTTCAATGCCTCCTATATTTAGTCCCTCTTTTTGGTTATTTTGATCGTTTATCTATTGATTTCCATGATTTCCTGTTGTGTGTATTATTTTGTTTATTTATTTATTTTTTAGAATTAGTCTTAATTTGTTTGTTTTTGTGCTTTTCCTATTTGAGTTGCGTTGATATCAGGACGTTCTGTTTTGTGACCTTGTATTGTGCTGGTACCTGATATTATTGGTCATCCGGCCAAACAATCTCCTTTAGCATTTCTTGCAGTCTTGGTTTAGTTTTTGCAAATTCTCTAAACTTGTGTTTATCTGTAAATATCTTAATTTCTCCTTCATATTTCAGAGAGAGTTTTGCTGGATATATGATCCTTGGTTGGCAGTAGCCTTGTGCTTTTGATCTTGGATCTTTCTCCCCCTATGGGGTTGTAGGATGTCAGGCACTGCTTCCACGCTGTTTTTACGAGATTATAAATAATCAGAACTCATTAATTATTCACATGCCTGTTTTGTGTGGTTACATGTAGAAATTAGCTTCTGACCAAGGAGTATGCAATTCAAAATATCAATTTGTCACTTTTTAATAAATAATTGGTGTTAATTATCTGATTTCTCTAAGCCTTCTGTTAAAGACAGAAAAGAACAGAGATTAAAATAAGAAAGGAGGAGAGGTAGAGCAATGGGTTAATTTAATATAGGAACCCTGATTGGCTCCCCTCCAATCTCCCTAACCATCTAGGAACCGTGATGGGTCCTTTTGATTGCACATTCTTTTGTGTCAGCCAAAAGCAAATTTAAATCCTCTTTCCAGTGGATAACATTTTCCTATGCCTCAAGTTATCTCTAAAACTTTTCACAGAAAATGAAAAGCACACAATCAAAAATAACTGGACATATGAGGAACCATCATGATGTTATTGAAAATAAATAAAGAAAAAATATAGATAATAAAAGTAAACCAACAGAGAATTCAAATAATGAAATTATGAGATAGAACTCATTCGAAATATGCTTAATACATTCAAGGAAGTACAGGAAACTTTTAGAAATGAATAAAAAAAGAAACCAAATAGAAATTCTAAAGCCAAAAATAAAATTAACAACTGAGAATAAGAGCCTGGTGAAAGGCTTTATAGCAGATTATACACAGCCGAGAGAATTATTGAATGGGAGGTTGCTCAGGAGGAAATATCCAAAATCAGACATGAGATAAAAAAGGATAGAAAATACAGGAAAATGTATAGGAGACAAGGTGTGGAGGTATGATATGTGTAATTATTGTCTAAGAAGAACAGCGAGAGTGGGACAAGTGAGCATCTGTTATAGAATGGATATATTAATCATTGTAGATTACACATGGATTACTATACAGTAATAATGATGAATGAATTACAGGTTCATGCAATAATGTGTTTGAATCTGATGTTAAGCAAGAGAAGACAAACAGCAAATACAAATCTTTTGGTTCCTTTCATTTATGGTAAAAAATGGAAACAGAAAATAAATCCATATGTGCTAAGGATGTGTGGTTATATAGCAAACATCTAAAAAATATCTAGGGTAAGTGATTACTATCAAAATCATGATTATGGCAACTTTTAAGGGATGTGAGAGATTGAGTGACAGAGGGAACAATGTGGTCTTCTATTTTGCAGGTAATTTCCTTTTTTCTTGGTGGTTGTTATACTAATGTATCTGCTCTTGGTATTTTCATGTAGTATGCTATATATCTGTGTGTCCGTGTATGTGTGTACATTTTCCAGAATATTTTTTGTATTTCACAATACAATTTTTTTTTTAAAGTATTAAAATATAAGGAAGAATGAACTATCAAATGTTGAAAACACTTCTATCTAGTTTTTGGTTTGTCTTTTGAGTTTTCTAAATTTATTTATTTCCTTCAATTTTTTCTTATTGTTTTGTTATTGTATTTTGTTTTAATTTCTCAAAACAAGTTTTTTTAATGTATCAACTTTTTTTATTGCACTTTGATTTCAAATCATTGTTAGAAAGCCATTTGGTCTATTTCTGGACTTGATATTTGTTCACCTCATTTGTAGGTGTATTCATAAAATGACATCACACTGTTTTAATATTTTTCATATGTTAAACGTAGTCATCTCTGCGTTGTTTCTGCTGTTGGTAGGAATTCCTCCAGTGCTCCCCCATTAAGACCAATATAAAGGTATATTCATGTTAGGAAAGTACTCCTCAATTTTTATTGCCTTTAACAAGTATTGGTGTTGAATTTTGATGAGGCTCCTTTCATCATCAGTGGAGACAAGCATATATATTTTCTCCTCCGATTGATATATTAAAAACGAAAAAAACCTTGCCATCGAGTAGTTTCTGACTCAGCAACCATGTAGGACAGAGTATAACTGCCCCATAGGGTTTCCAAGGAGCAGCTGGTAGCTTTGATCTGATGACCTTTTAATTAGCAGCTAAATATTTAACCTCTGCACCACCAAGACTCCAGATAGATACACGATATGGTAAAATAGATTAACGCTTTTTCAGAAGTTTGAACCATCCTTATCTTCCAGGAATAAATTTGATTTTGATATGCTGTCCTATTTTCTTAATGCGGTCCTGGGCTCTTTACTTAACAATTTATTTTGGATTTTTTGTATTCATCAATATTCATAAGGGTTATTGGTTTACAGCTTTCTTTTTTGAACTAAATTTATCAGGTATTTGCTGATGTAGAAGTCATCCTTCTATTTCTACATCAGGGAACTTTATAGTAAGCACTGGATTGTCTGGTCTTTGAAAGATAATAGAAATAGTCCAGAAGCTCTCTGGGCATGGTAGTTTTTGGTGGGTTAGTTCTTATATGATTTTTTGTATTTACTCTCTGGAAATGGTTGTGTTTATGTTTTGTGTCTCTAATGGGCCAATTTTGGTAAATTTTATTTATTTAGTGTAGTGAACACTGTAGGGACTTCACCCAGTTCCTTTTCACAATTCTGTTTGCCCTTCCTTCAGGCTTTCTATGTTTGGCTTCCTGAAGCTCACTCCTGAGACCTGTGTCTGAAGATTCTCCCTGGGCTCTTTGGTGACATAACTTTATTAAATTTCACTTCATCCCATACTTGACTTCTTTCCCTTCCTTCTCTTGCTTCCCCTATTGCCTTAAAAATGTCAGTAGGATGTACTTCCTTAATCAGCTAACCAGGGAAACAATGCCTGTTTTCTAGCCTTGCATGAATCTGTACCTGCAACACCTAAAAAATCAATTTGATCTAAAATTTCCAAATTGCTTGAACATAATTATGCAAAATAATCTATTAAATGTCTTAAGATTTCTTCTGTTCAATTTTATTTTATCCTTGTCATTTCTTATATTTTATACAGTGCCCATTTTCTTTCTTTCTTTTCTTTGCTCTTTTTATTGTTGTTCTTCTTCAAGTTTTCCCAGTGAATACTTTTATAGTACTACTTTATGTCCTATACCTCCCTCCCCATAAAAAAAAAAAAAAAAAAAAAAAAATTTTTTTTTTTTTTCCCCTCCCTATAAATGTCTCCTGCTATTTGGTTCATTGGCTTCAGGTTTTATCCTTTGACACCCACTAGTACATATAAGAAATAGTTTAGCAAAACTTATTTCATGTCAGGACTTAAAATTTTAAATGTCTCCGCCCTGCTGGCACAGTAGTTAAGAACTCGGTTGACAGTTCAAATCTACCAGCTGCTCCTTGGAAACCCTATGGGACAGTTCACTCTGTCCTATAGAATCGTTATGAGTTGAAATTGACTGGATGGCAACGGATTTTTTTTTTTTGTACGTAATGCAGTTATAATAACAGTTTTACAGTTCTTGTCTACTAATTCAAACATCTGTTTCATTTCTAGGTCAGTTTTCATTGACTGATTTATTTCTTAATTAACTGCATTTTCCTGCTGTTTGGTGTGCCTGGTAATCTTCTTTTGATTGCTAGGTATTATGAATTTTACTGGGTGTATAGATTTTGCACTCTTACAAATATTCTTGAATTTTTTCTGGGTTGCAGTTAATTTGCATTTAAGATTTGTCTGGCAGAATTGCAGTAGTCTTTAATCTGAGGCTAATTATATTCTTCACTTTGGAGGCAAGAGCTTCTGTATACACTAGTCAACGCCCCATACATACATCTTAAGGAGCCCTGGTGGCTCAGTGCTTAAGAACCCAGTTGCTAACCAAAAGGTCAGCAGTTCGAATCCACAAGTCACTCCCTGGAAACCCTATAGGACAGTTCTACTATGTCCGATAGGATCACGGTGAGTCAGAATCAACTCGATGTCAATGGGTTTGGTTTTGGTTTTCATACATCTTAAGGTTTTCATATCTGGCTACTGGGAACAGACAGCACTCTCAGACTTGGAGTATTCTGCATTGCCTCTTCTTCTGTTTTTGGGTGGTTCTTACCCAGCCTCCAATAGTTTCCTCATATGCATGTGCTAAGCAGCACTCAGCTGAATACTCAAGGGGTAACCTCTGCATATTTCTGAAGTCTTCTCTGCAGAGCTCTCCCGTTCAGAACACTGTCCTGTGAATTTTATCTGACTTTGTTTTCTTGTTCTCTTAGCTGCATTGCCAATAATTGAACAGACTGGCTATACACTTCTTCTCATATGATTCACCAAGTGGGCACAAGATCATCTATATTGAATTGTTCACATACATATTTAACTTGAATATATTCATGGGGAAATAAATACACAAGTCTAAATTGTTGGTCATTCTACACGACTGGCTAGAACCTTTCAACAAATCCAAATCATTTTCTTGTCATAGCAAAGTCATAAAAATAATTTAAAAAATGAGAATATAATTTTAAATTAAAGGAGACTAAAAAAGACATGAAATCTAAGTGCCATGTGTGATGTTTGTTGTTGAATCATGAATCAGTGAAAAATGGAATAAACGATGTCAAAGAGGTTATTAAAACAATTGGGAAATTTTCATATGCACTGCACATTAGATAAGATATAAATATTAAATTTTCATGAGTGATATTGATATTACAGGTATCTAAATGAATTTCTTTTTCCATAGGAGATACATGTGGAAATATTTAAGTGTTACTTTCAAATGGTTCAGAAAAAACAAAAGTAAATGGATATATGTGTGTATGTAAATACATAGAGAGAGAGAGAGAGAAAGAGATAGGTACCAGAGAGAGAGAGAGCAAATAAAGCAAAATGTTAGCAATAGTTAAGTATTGGTGAGGGGTAAATGCTTCAACTCTTATAGATTATTAATTTTCAGAATAAATAATTAGGAAAAATTATAATTTGTTTATTTTTTAACAAATTAAGTTATATCATCTTTCCTTGAAAATTAGTTATACTTGCCAGTTAAACTGTGATTCTCAGCTTCCATGTCTGTAAGATAAATGGTTTATACTGGATGTTAATAGATACTTTGAACTGGCTCATTTATATGTAGCAGGAATTGTGCTAAGCGTGCATAGTGGTTAAAAGTTCGACTATTAACCAAAAGGTTGGCAGTTCAAATCCACCAGACGCTCCTTGGAAACTTTATGGGCCAGTTCTACTCTGTCCTTTAGGGTAGCTATGACTCAGAATTGACCCTACGGTAATGGCCAATGGGCGTGCATAATTTAAATCACATTATATAAAATAAACTTTAAAAAATAAGATAAAAATGAAAAAAATACATAATTTTTTCACTCTTCTTTTTCACAAAAAAAAATTTTATTCACCATCTCCACATGTGTTTTTGATGTCTGTGCATTCATCATCTTAATAGCTAGTTTTGAGTCACCTAACATAGTCTTCCAGAACACGTCATCTTCGGTCTGTCTAAATTGCTTGAAATATGCCACTTTCTGAATCCATGAGACTCTGTCCCTGGAAATTTTATCCCAAGTCAAAAGGTGGCATTTACATAACGTCGTGAACTGTTTCTTCTCATTCATACTCTAGATAATACTCATGATCTCAAGATCTCCACAATCAACTGTGACCATTCTGCCCTTTAAGTAAGGAGATCTTTAAAAAGCTTATTTGCGATGGCATAAAACACTGTTTATCACGAGATCATGAAACCAAGAATACTTACTAAATCAAGTCACATTTTTTGCCTATTTATCATGTTTCTGACCGCTAACCTCCAGAAGTATTCATATCACATCATTCCCACAATGTGTCTTCCTCAAAGATACTTAGTCCTTCAAAAACTAATGATGTAAATGGCAGAACAGTGTATATAGGAGAAATTTTTAAATGGAATCAGAAAACAACTTTCTGAAGGGTAGTTTAGGGGGCATAATAAAAACCTACACAACCCAGTGCCCTCGAGTCCATTCGACTCATAACGACCCTATAGGACGGAGTAGAACTGCCCCATTGAGTTTCCACGGAGTGCCTGGGGGATTCGAACTGCCATAATGCATATCTAATATTTGGGCAAAGTGTTTTAATTCTTAATCTTTTTTTTTTTGATTAATATACTTCAAGCATCTTTACATTTTATTGAATGTTTTCTGTAACAAACATTTTTAATGATTGAATTAGTACTCTTTCGTGTAGATTTTTAAATTTTATTTAACTAGTATCTGTTGTTCAGGTTTTGTTTTATTTACGGTACTTAGCTAATAGAAAAACAAGGAATAACTCCGTTTTAGTTATATCCTGGGATGTGCCATTATTTCTTTTCATAACATAAATTCCTAGATATTCTAATGATTCACATTTTTCTTAAGGTTTTTGATGTGTATTTCCAAGTTATACACCAAGATGTATGAATTTGTATTCCTTTCAACAGTATGTAAGACTCCATATCTTTTCTGCCTCACACAGAGTATAATTTTTTTTAATCATTTCCAAATGTATAGGCTAAAATCAATGTTTCATTGTACTCTTAACTCACATTTAATTATTACGTGGGGGTATTGTTTTTCCTATAAATTGATTGGCCATTTCTGTTTCATCCAACTTGTATCATTTGTTAACTTGAGTAAACTTATGTAATTTTATTCAGAATCCAGCCCCTCCAACCTCATTACGGACCAGAGTCACTGTATCAAATATTAGTGTACTCTGTGGGTTGACCAGGCAGTTCTTGGCTTGGTCAATCTATTTTGGGTTTGCTTGTGGATTGTGCTTAGCTGGTAAGTAACTTATTGATCTGGGGTGGCCTCACTCATAGGTCTGGTGGTTGACAAGCTGTTGGTCAATGTGAGGGGTGGAGAAACCACACATCTTTCATAATCCAGTAGGCTCGCCCGGGCTTCTTCACAAGGTGGTGAAGACAAGAAGTTCACCTGACTATGAAATCACTTTTCAAATCTTTTGTCACATTTATTTTTGTTCTGATGGTCAAAACCCAAAGCCAAACCAATTGCCGTCAAGTTGAAACCAATTCACAGCAGCCGAATAGGACAGAGTTGAACTGCCCCATACGGTTTCCAAAGAGCAGCTGGTGGATTCGAGCTGCTGATATTTTGATTAGCAGCCTGAGCTCTTAACCACTGCACCACCGGGGCCCCAATGGTCAAAGTCATGGATTTAGTGTAGGAGAGAACTACCGAAGAGTATGAATACAGGGAGGTGTAGACAAATTTTACAACAGTCTATCAGAGGTAGTGTTACAGAGGTTAAGTATGTGATGTCTGGGGTTAATCTGAGCTCAAATCCTAGCTCTGAAGCTTATAATGTGTGTGATTATGGACAAGATACTTAAATTCTCTGGGTCTCAATCCTCTTATCTGTAATATAAGGCTAATAGTAGCAGCTATAGAATAACAGGAGCCCTGGGGACACAGTGGTTAAGAGCTATGGCAAGCTACAGCTGCTAACCAAAAGGCTGGCAGTTCAAATCCAGCAGCCTCTCACTGGAAATTCTATGGGACAGTTCTACTCTGTCCTATAAAGTCATTATGAGTCAGAATTGACTTGATGGCAATGGGTTTATAGTGTAACAGTGAGAATTCAATAAAATAATACATATGAATTTCTTAGCATTGAGTTCATCATTTAATAAAGGTTCTTTATTTTTTGGCTATGGTTATTGAATTAAATTCATCCTTCGGGATGAATTATTTCCCAGTTCTTTAAGTAAACAAGTACCCACTTCTGCAAATGCTGAAACATATAGACCTATCTGAATCTAAGGGTAAATACAGCTTAGAATAAAAATGGGCTCACTGCTGTTTGAGTTAAGGATTGAATTACTTATCCTTCTTTAGTAATACTTTTTTTCCCCACTAGCTCACTGAGGACTTTAAAATGCAGCAGTATCCATCAACCGACCTAGTTAGCAAACAGTAATGTGCTAACTTCACCTTGGGGAGATTATTCAGATTTCTTCTGTGTAGCAACGACAAAGATAAGTCTTCACTACCACAATATTTCATTCATAACTTACAAGAGGCAACATGTGTGCAATCTGTTATCATGTATTTAACCTCTCGCAGAGAACTTAGCTTGCCAAAATATTATTTCTCACATAATCTTATAAAGAAATGCCCAAGCTTCAGCATTTCCCCTGTCTTCTCTCTACTAAATAGCCTGAGCCATCACTGCAATAGCTTCATAAATGCTGCTCTTTTCTTCACTTTCACCTCCTTACATTCTATCCTCCACTCAAAAGCCAGAGTGATTTTTTAGAAACACAAATTAGCTTGCAGACTTCTCCTTGAGCTGCAGATCTTTTACAAGCTACCACGTGATGTTGATGCTTGAACTCTGCAAACCATAGTTCTCTGATGACTTTCTCAGGTGGTGTCTTTCTAGGTTCTATCAAGAAGAAGGAGAATGGATGTCAGAGCGAGGGAAGTGGTTATTTCTTCCTGTTTTCATGGGTCTATAATGTGCTTCCAGCAGTAGTTGGCTCCACCAGTAGCAACTGTTTCCAGAACCCCACTTTTTTTGAAACTCCCAGAGTTAGACTCATCCTAGAGGTACAAGATTCCAACAGAGGTAAAGACCCACATAGAAGTACAAGACCCCCACAGACGTAAAGACCCCCACAGAGGTACAAAGCCCCCATAGGGGCAGAAGACCTCCATAGGGGTACAAGGCCCCCATAGAGGTACAAGACCCCCACAGAGGTACAAGAAGCAGCTGGGCAGTGCCTCAACTTGACCATACAAGCACCAACAGCATAGATCCCTCCTCCACATTGCTAAAATTGCAGAAAGACGTGGTTTACATCCCCTCCTTAGAAGTGTGAGTCCCAGATCTCAGGGTTGGGAAGGCTTTTCCTCTGGGTTCTTAGGCTTTATTAACCCAACTTTTCCTTGAGTTTTAGAGATTGTAACTACTTCCTGAAGCTATTTTTGGTTATCTTATTGATTTCTTTTTGCAGGTCTCTCTTCCTGCTAACACCTTTGAAAACAATCCCCAGCATTAATCTCTCTATTTGAAATACCTATGTACTCTTCATTTTCCTAACAAGACACTGACTGATAAATCATGGTACTAGGAATTGTCTTAGAAAACTAAAGTTAAAAGATGAAATTCTAGGATTACCTTGGTTATGTCCCTGGTCTTTAATGCAGAGCTCCTTGCTAATGGAAAATGTAATTCAGGTAATCCTTAGCAGGTAGCATCATTTTTATCTATACCTGTCCTTGCCTGGGATAAAATACTTTAAGAAGCATCTCTTTAGACCTGCTAGGACCTTTGTGACGGGGAGTTGGGGCAAAATTATATTGTTTTCTGACCACCTAAACTTACCTGCTAATTTTGACTTTAGATCACCAGGAGTTAACATCAACTTGATTAAGATATTTAATAATTCCTGAAATGCCCAGAAATTCTCTTTCCTAAGAGAAATTACCCCAGTAATTGGATGTAAGTTTATTGGAGGAAGACTTAGAGTTATCTACTCCTGACCGTATTCTATGGTCTCAAAGTCAAATTGGAGAACGATGGTGATTAAGTGAGAAGTGGAAGTTTGACCTAAATCCATGTCACAGTGGTCTAAGCAGTTCTGGAGACCTGCCACGTGTAATGCGTAGCTTCTGACTAATTGCAGTGGACATACTTGGTAGTGAGAAGAATCCTTGCATTGGTTCCCTGGTCCACATAGTGAGAACTACTACGCAGGGAAACTAAACGGAGGCTGTTTGAAGTTCTCTCCACCTAGATTGCAAACCAAAGAAGTACCGCATCCTTAGGGGAATGGTAGAGATTAGTGCCACCTTCAGCCATGTCAAAGGTGCAGAAGTAGACCGTTTCTATTTAACTTTCTTGTTAGGCCTGTGAAGAGGTGGTTAGCTATTAGTGTTAACTCATAAGACTTAGTCAAGTGAATATTCCAATATTCCGTTGAGTCCATTCTGACTCATAACGACTGTAGAGGACAAAGTAGAAACTACCCTACAGGGTTTCCAAGGAGTGTTTGGTGGATTTGAACTGCTGACTCTTTGGTTAGCAGCCATAGCTCTTAACCACTGTGCCACCAGGGCTCCAAATATTCCAATAGTAGTTATCATTCCAAATATGCAAACTTTACTGAAGCAAATCAGCATAGTACCCTAGTACTTGGTGGAGTTATTTATGTGGCAAAATATTCCCTTCCCCCTTTTTCCTCTCTATACAAAACCGCAAAAAATATCTGAAAAAGTATTTTTCTACTTGGCATATACAGCAATGTACTCTCACTTTTTTCCCCCCAGGACACTATCAACTCTTTTGCTCTAGGTCATAATGTAGACTAGGGGTTGCTTTTCTTTTAAGCCAGATTGTAAATATTTTAGGATTTTTTTTTTTTTTAAGATATTGATGTATCAAAGTTATGACATTTTTGGGGTCTCAGATATCTATTAATTTAGAAGTATTTGCCAGACATTGTGCTAGGCAATGGGGAAAAAAAGTATGATTCAAGAATAGTACTTGACTTCCAGGAACTCAAGTCAAGTAGAAAATATATATGTGAATGCTAAACATGATATTTCCATCTATAAATGTCTCCACCCAGATGGATTTCCTTTCTTCTTCCTTTTTTTTTTAGAAGAACCATAGTATAATAAAATTAATATATTTGTAGTACTTTCTAAACTTGGAGTTTGTTCAAGGGAGATAGCAAGTGCAACATAACCCATTAAATTCTGGCACAAATGGGCCTTCTAGAAAGAATTAAATATCTTGAGTACCTTGCCTATCTTAAATATCTTGATCCAATTTTTCTGCTTAAACACTTATCAAAAAATCTGATGCTGATATAGTATTTTTCCTTCATAAGTGACTTGAAATTTTTGCTTAAAGGATCAATACATTTTTTTTTCCTATTTATTTGAGTCCAGTAGTTTTAAAAAGAATATGTCTTAGTGTTGGCTGCGATTGGTCAGTTTCCTCAAGTACATGGTGTGCACTGTCAATTTATGGTTCAAATCACGTGTTTCAATAGTGAACAGAACTTTTATTAATATTTTAATGCATTACAAAAAATTCCATAAAATACAACACCTTTTTATTTTAAAACATGAAAATAAGCAGGCCTAGAAGGGAATATCTTTCACTTAATAAAGCTTATCTACCAAGAGTGACAGCAAACATTGTCCTTAATTACCCTCCATTTCATGATCTGATTATCCTCCGATGTGTATGTTGTAAACCCTGACCTCTGTGTGTTAATGAGGCAGGATTACGTTATGTTTACTGTGTTGATGCAGTAGGATTAAGGTGAGATGCTTCACCCTTCTGGAGTCACACCTTTTATCTTACAAGAGATAAAAGGAGAGAGAAGCAAGGAGAGGGACCTACTACCACCAAAAAAGAACTGTCAGGAACAGAGTGAGTCCTTTGGGCCTGGAGTCCCTGTGCTTAGAACCTCCTAGACCTAGGGGAAGATTGATGCTAAGACACATGGAGATGTCCAAGGAATGTCAGGCCCGCAGAGATTGAAAGGAGAACGGGACCTTCCTCCAGAGCTGACAGAGAAAGAAAGCTTTCACCTAGAGCTGGTGTCCTGAAATTGGACTTCTAGCCTCCTAAGCTGTGAGAGAATAGATTTGTTTATTAAAGCCATCCACTTGTGGTATTTCTGTTATAGCAGCACTAGATAACTAAGACAGAAACAGAAAAATATTTTTGCAATCTTGGATTAAAGACTTCTTAGGACACAAGAAAAGCACAAATCATAAAAGTAAAAAAATACATATATAAATTAGATTTAATTAAAATTTCAAAGTTTTGTCTTGTGAAAGACACTATCAAGAAAATAAAAAGTAAAGCCTAGATTTGAAAAAAATGTTTTTAAAAACTCTTCTAATAAAGTATTTTATCCAAAAGTACTAATTCAATAATAAGAAGGCAAAAATCCAGTTAAGAAAAAGGATGACAAATTTGAACGGAAACTTCACCGAAGAAGAAACACAGAGGGGGAAAGTATAGGGGAAAAGATGCTCAATACCCTTAGTCATTAGGAAAACTCAGATTAAGACCACAATGAGTTACCACCTACATCCACTAGAATAGCTCAGAATGGAACAAAATAAACCAACAAAAAAAGTAACAATATTAAATGCTGGTGACTACCTGAAATCATCGAAACTCTCATACATTGTTGCTGGGAATGTAAAATGCTATAGCCACCCTGAAAAATCACTTGACAGAGTCTTACTAGATTAGCAATCCCACTCCCAGGTGTTTACCCAAGAGAAATGAAAATATTTTCATACAGAGACTTGTACACAATGTTATTTCTAATAGCTAAAAGTTGAAGGGGGAAAAGTCTAGTTTAAACTGGTAAATGGATAAGAAAATTATGGTACACCCACAGAAGGGAATTGCTCTGCAGTATAAAGGTGTGGTTAGCACGGGGATTAATCTCAATAACGTCATACTGAGCAAAGACTTGTTGGGTGCCATCCCGTTGATTTGTGTGACGGAGTAGAACTGCCCCACAGGGTTTTCTTGGCTGTAACCTTTACAGGAGCAGATCTCCAAGCATTTCTCTTGGGGAGCCAGTGGGTGGGTTCAAACTGCTAACATTTCGTTTAGCAGCTGAGAAATTGACCATTGTGCACTGGGTTTGCTTAAGTGAAGGCTAGCAGACACAAAGAGTTTCATATGATCTAATTCCGTGTCTCACATCCTGGAAAAGACAAAATTATAGGAACGGGAGTCAAATTAGTTGTCAAGAAACTTGGAAGACAGCTACCTGGCCAACTGACTAGAAGAAATCCATACTTGTACCCATTCTAAAGAAAGGTAATTAAAGGGAATGTGGAAATTATCCAACAATATCACTAATATCACATATAGGCAAAATTTTGATGAAGATAATTTATAAACGGCTAATTTTTTTTTTTTTTTTATAGCCATACATCCACAGGGAACTGCCAGGAGGTCAAGCCAGATTCAGACGAGGGCATGGAACAAGGGACATCATTGTCAATTACAGATGGATCTTAACAGAAGCAGAGAATTCCAGAAAGATGTTTACCTGTGTTTTTATCAAATACATGAAGGCATTCAACTGTGTGGATCATAATGAATTACGGATAATATTAAGAAGAATGGAAATTCCAGAATGCTTCTCTGTGCCCATGCGGAACCTGTACATGGGTCAAGGGACCATTGTTTCATTCTGCTGTCTATAAGGTTTATGTTATACATAAGTTCGCATTACCTGGAGCCCGCTTGAGGGCCTGATAACAACAGCGACAATTATATCAGTAGTTGCCTGGGGCGCAGGGAGAGAATTAATTACGAGGGGCCACGAGAGAACTTTTGGGGGGGTGACGAAAATATTCTATATCTACATTTATCAAAGGTGCACAAATAATACTTCAGAGAACCTAACTTTGAGGAAAAAAGTATTAGGAAACGGGTGCAAAAAATTAAATTCTTCCCAATCTTCTATAAATATTTCCTATATAACAAAAATAGGAGGCCTAATGTAAGTCCTTCGGAGGGACATGTTATTACTTTATTTACTGCTGCTAAAAATTACTTGGAGTTTACTGAACTGAAATATTATTAAGAAAATTCTAGAGGTTAGTAATATACCAGCTACAGGCTTAAAAACGGCCTTTATTTTGACATTTAAAGCCTTAATTTACAGACCTAAATATACTTTTGCCATCTGCCTACTTGAATTCTTACCTTTAGTCTATATTGGCTTACTCGTTGTGTGCTGAACAATATTCTAATTTCTATATTCCTATTGATTCACAGTCTTTGAATTTATACACTGGAAATAAAAATTAAAACACAAAATATTTAAGATATACTTAATTTTTACCTGTATTAGGCTTCTATGTATGAGGAGCTGAACTACCAAAAGCAAAGATAAACAAATATGCCCTTAAGAGAATTATAATCTAACGGGAAGATTTAGAACCAAAGGCACAATAAAGTATTTCCAAAGAGGTACAAACACAGTACAACGCAAATTGGCAGGAAAGAAAAAGTTTTGCCAAAACTTGCTAGCCAAAGGTCAAGAAATTCTAACAAAAAAGTGACGTGTTAAATTTGATTGGAAAGTGGAGGGCTCATGGTTCATATTAAAGAGGAGGTGTTATCAGTCATAGAGATGAAAATGCCAGAATGGAAATGACATTTTATTAATTTTCTTTCTATTTTTTTATTTCCTGTTCTGATTGAAAGAAGGAAAAATAAAAATCAGGAAGAAGCGTTATAAAGCAAGTAGTTTCCTGGGCCCACGCTGGGAGGACTAGAAGGCAGTCACAGAGAAAGCTATTAGCTACATTGTACATTAAACTTCTCATTAAGGTCTTGATGCCCAGAAGGAGCAGGCAGAAATGTGGGGTTTTCCTGCAGAGAAACAGCAACCCCAGGTGTATAGGTACATTAATCCTTTTAAGCCTCTCAGAGCCAAAACAGCTTGGGACTGTATTGCCACAGCTGCTCTACTAGACACAGCACAAACTGTTGGCACCAAGGAGTGCAGCATTTCCCAGAAGTTTGTGACTGGAAAAAGAGGGACAGGATGGTGTTGCTAAAAGTCTTAGAACGTATCACAGAGTTTTGGGGAAAATAACGACACCTCTTTTGAACAGTGATGTTTATCTTTAAAAATGAAATGTTTTATTTTTGTGTTTAGCAAGAAAGAGTTATCATATTGTCTTTTGATTGGATCTCAGGAATCATTTATTTTTCCTAAGCTTCTAATACGACAAGTGAGAATACTGAAGTTAATTCCTTTGCCTAAAGTCATAAAAATTTAATGGCGGAATTGGGAAGTTATCCCTAATTACCCCCCAAATTTTCTTTCCTCTAAACAAAAGATAACCAAACTGTTATATCTGGTAATACAAAACACAAATTTTTGACTAACTTCTCAGCCTTAAATTCTTTCAAATTTGTTGAACTCAAACTCATGTAAAAAGACCAGACTTAATGGTCTGACTGAGACTAGAGGAACCCCTGAAGCCATGGCCCCCAGACGCTCTGTTAACCCAGAACTGAAACCATTTCCAAAGCCCACTCTTCAGACAAAGGTTAGACTGAAGTCTAAAACATAAATTAATACTCG